>NC_088864.1:49054176-49271771 GCF_032884065.1 Artemia franciscana
AGGTTTCAAGCTCCTATCAACAAAATGTGGAATTTTGTATTTTTGGCCAGAAAAAGACGCATCGCGGATGTGTGTTTATTTGTTTGTTCTTTTTTTCAGGGGTGATCATATCGACCCAATGGTCCTCGAATATGGAGAGGGGGCTCGTTTGAACGAAAACTAAAGGTTCTAGTGTCCTTTTAAGTGACCAAAAAGATTGGAGAGATACTGGACCCCCTCCCAAGCCCCTTTTTTTTCTCAAAATCACTGATGAAAATTTGATGAAAGCTATTTTGTTCAGCATAGTTGAAAGGTCGACTAACTATGCCTTTGAAGTTACCACGATTCCCCACGGCCCATGGGAAAAGGTCTTTAAGCTATAAAATTTGCCCATTGCTTACGTATAGTATTTATTATTGTGAAGTATGCATACGTTTTTGAGCTGTGGGGATTTTTGAATGGGGGGAGGGAGCTTTCACAAGGATATTATTGCAAGGGAAGGGAATCTTTCAGGGGAAATTTTACACTGGGGGAATTTGCCTGAATTCTTACACGAAATTTCTCTTGTGTTTTGCTGTCTCTTTGCCGATTTCATTTTGCGCATGTAGATGTTAAGGGCAATTGTTCGTGGTATGTTTTCGCCAGGATTGAGTTTTGTTGAGGATATATTTGTGGAAAGTAGGGATTTTTTCCGTAGAGGTGGAGCCAGATTTCCCGGCATTATATAAAAACAATCTGAAATTAAATAAAAAAAAATTTTTTTTCAACTGAAAGTAAGGAGCAACATTAAAACTTTAACCGAAGATAAATTTTTACGTTATACGTGGAGGTTTGTCCCTTCCTCAAAACCTCGCTCTTTGCACTAAAGTTTCAATCTTCCAATATTTTAAGAGCAAGAGCTGAAACACAAGTTTCTTTTGATTAGAACAGTGAGAAGCTTTTTTAAAAGTGCCAAGAAACTTTAGCGTAAAGAGCAAGGCGTGAAGAGGGTGTAACCCACCTCATACGCGTCAAAAGGAGTGACGCGTCTTAAAAGTAACCGAAACCCTAAAAATAAAATTGACAACAATAGGATAAAATAGTTCAAGGTAGCGAACTGTAAGTATGGAGCGATGCGGCTCAATCGTAACTGTAACTCTAAAAAACGTAATTTTCATACCAATAGATATATCAAAAGAATCGGCTTATTATGTAGATTCCAAATATATAAGTTGCATTAAGTTTAGCATTGCCCATCAAAGGCTACAAACTTGACTAAATTTGCCTGATTTTCGAAAGACGGGGGAAATACCCTTTAAAAGTCACAAAATCATAAAATCACACCGGCAGATTTGCTCCTTTTTTCCAGAAATTTTCCGATCAAAATTTTGAGATAGCCGTTTTGTTCAGCAGAGTTGAAAGACCTAATACCTAGCCCTTTGAAAACAAAATGACCTCCCATAGCCTCTGAGGAAAGGTATTTGAGTTATAAAATTTACCCATTCTTTACGTATAGTAATTGATATTGGGAAGTATTCATACATTTTCAGGTGGAGGGGTGAATTTTCTGCTGTGGGTTTTTTTCCACGGGAAGAATTCTTACTGGGAGGGAATTTTCAAAAGGATGAACTTTTCAGGGGAAATTTTACACTGAGGAAATTTGCCAGATTTCGTTTACGAAATTTCTTTACATGTCTTTGTTTTCTCTTTGCCGACTCAACTTTACGCGTGGAGATGTTAAGGGTAATTGTCCGAGGTAAACCTTAATTGGGATTGAATTGTCTAGAGGATTTCAGAGGAAACGGAAGATTTTTCTTTCCAGGTGGAGCCAGATTTCCTGCATTATTCAAGAAACGATCAGAAATTAAATAAAAAAAGAATTTTTTCAACTGAAAGTAAGGAGTAACGTTAAGACTTAAAACGAACAAAAATTATTGCGTACCTAATTTGTCCTGTCCTAAACATCTCGCTCTTTACACTAAAGTTTTAATTTTTTCCCAATTCTTTAAGAACGACTTCTGAAAGATATAGTTTCATAGTTTCATAATTTTTCTTTATCATTGAGAAGGGATTGTAAGCGAGAATTTAAAAGTGTCTATTGTTGGTTTGTGACAACCATGTTACCAAATCTCAAGTTTACCAAGCTCTATATGGATCAGTGGAAAGTAAAAATTGGATATGTTGAAAAATTGCTATTTATCTTTTTTTCAACATTTTCAATGGTAATTAAGCATATATGCACATTTTTATTTAATTATTGTTCCCTAAAGTTAATACATTTGTGCAGATTCTAGATAAGCTCTAATTTTAAAGTAAATCTCAAATTTATAACAAACAGTTAAAATCCAGTCTCCCATTTCTTATCCAACTCATCAGGGTTCGATTCAACTTTAAAGCCTTGCATATCATTCTAGCTCAAATCGGTGGAAAATGGAAATTAGGGATTGCCTAACGAAGTCCATTGTGTGGGCCCAGACTGGTAAACGAACCTGAGTTAATGGGACGGGAAAATAAAGTTTTAACTTTTCTCATTTCCATAAGCACATAGGGCTAAGAAGCTTTGCAAAGGATGCTTTAATATCCTTTTAAGTCGGCTAGTCAATTCTTAATTGCGCCCCTGCCGGTCTTTTGGTTAAGCAAAAGTTCACATATATAGATAATTTCTGCGAAGAACTCAACCACAAAACTCAACTCAATCATCAACTCTTTCGTATCTTCTTAAGCAATGTTGGTCTCTGATTAATTTCTCGTCTGTTTTTTGGGCTAGCTACTCCAGAAAATGATAATTGGTAACTTATTAGTAACTACAAATAATTAGTAATTATTAAATGGTTATTTTATGGTTGTAAACACCAACAATATTCACGAGCTGTATTAATATTGGTAGACTTTGGGATACCAATATTGTGTTATCTTTTTATCGCATAAATTTAAGCAGCTCAGGTAGCTTAGGGAGAGGTCAAGTTTGGGGGAGGTGAACTTCAAAAAAGCAGAGTTCAAAAATTTCTGAGCTTAGGTAAATGTTATGTGATTAATGATGCAATGCTTCATGTTTTGATAAGTTTACCCTTAATTACATGCCATATTTGAAAACAAAATCTATTAAAAACATAATGCAGTTGGGGATTATCCGTGCCTCTCCTGGGATACGGGGCTGAACTAGCGATGGATTGTTACTCCCTTGAAATGGACATCAGTAACATACTAATGGATTTTTCCATGTGTATGGATGTATCCATAAATCCATATGAAAAATCCATGTGTATGTGTATCCATGTGTATGGTAAGAATGAAACGTGAATAACGTTCATTCTTACCTAACGTGAGCTGTCTTTTTTTCTTGTACTGCCTTATAAATATTTAGATGTAAATAAGTCTCATTCACAAGCGAAAAAGTCTTACCTAACTTTGAAATAAAAAGAAATGATTAAAATTTTTATCATTTTTTACATTCAAGGTGGATTCGTGTACTTTAATTGAACACTGAAACATAACGTTCCAAAACTCGCTCATTTGAATTTATGCACCTTATTCTTTTATAGGAGAATGCTATGAAATAAGCTGGAAGCAGCTCCAGTTCCCGTAGCTTCTGCAGCTTGTTTTGCATCTTTTGTTCAACATTATGAAAGCATTACTTTTAGATTCCCCTCATACTTTCTGCGATACGTTCTTTATTTACCCACTAATCACCCCAAATTTGAAGGATATAGCAGGAGCAATGTGTTTGAACACGCTTAAGCCTCAATTGTAGCTGCAGTGGGGACTATGCTCTTTCAAACAGCAAAGCAGCAAAGGCTAGGTCAAGAAAACCGAATCAATTTTATGGATTATTTTGAATTTTGCACTATTTGAAAGCAGTATACATTTCTGCTGCAGCTCCAGTTGAGATTTAGCCACGTTCAGACACATTTGTCCTGCCTTATCCTGCAAATTTCGGGTTTGCTTCTTCTTTCAATAGAAGTACCCTTGAAGGATACTTCCCTTCAAGGTATCAGAAGTGAATAAAACTGTTTGAGAGGTGTGGGTTCCACAAGTACAATCAATGCAGATCACGAAAACTGTTCATCACACTCATAGCGCCCCAGGAAGTGTATAATGGCAATTCGAAAAGTGCAAGAAGATTAATTTAGTTGCAGTGTTGCCTCTGTTAGTGGGGAGTGTTACTTTAAAAACGTTTTAATAAAACATTTTGACTTTGGTTACTTTTTGGAAACACTTTCATAGCATTTTTCGATAAAAGAATGGTATGAATGGATTTCTACCCATGAAGTACTTTCCATGTAGAAATCATTTAAAATGAATCACAGATCTTTAAACAATTACAAAGCAATGAATTTTCTCACTTGGTATGATATTTTAGGATCCCGATTAAACACGGGATCAGGTAATGTCGATTGCGTACTATCTTCGTTTTTTTCTTTCTTGTACCCCCTTTTGATTGTTTCTGATGAAGTAGACAATCATGGTTACCTGGCTTTCCCTGCAGGCTGTGACTCCGAGAGAAGTTTTGAGGTATGATAGAGCGAATTTTAAATATGAACTTTTTTCCTTTTGACTGTATGGTGTTTGTGGAATATCTGAGGTTCGTTATATTTTCTTTACGGTGTACGTGCTTGAACAGTAAATTGTGACTTTTGTTTATTAATGCAAAGGATCCGCTAGGGCTCAAATAATTTTTTACTATTCCATATTCCAAGACTATAATAGGCATCCTAATTAAATTAAAATTACTGCTGTTAGTTTAAGAGACGGTCTTACAAACTAGAGAATGCCTGTTTTCCTCATCACGAATGCAGATATAGGTCCAACACATATTTGTGCGGAAAAAGGTGTATTTTGAAGGACACACAAATCAAAGACAAAAACTAGTGGAAAAAATACAAGTTTATTAAAGGGAAAGTCTCTACTATTCTGGAAAAAGTTCACAGTTCAGGTATATTTCCCCAGAGAATTTCTTAATTAACCTCAAATGATATTCTCGTTTCAAGTTGCTGATTTGAGCTATATATAGAGATATACAACTCCGTTAGCAAACGGTTTGGAACCAAAATTAAAAATAAAATCAGATAGGGCTTGGGTTACTTGGACATGCTGTCCAAACGGAAAATCAAATATTTTAGCGCAATAGGCCTAGGAAAGAAACCTGACCCGAAAAAAAGAGATGAAAAAGAAGAATGACATATTATATTGAGACGAGGCTATAAACCGAAATAAAACCTTTGTGGGTTTCTTCAGATCTGTGTGGGTTTCTTCACCGGTGGCTTAACACCGAGGTGATTTTGTATAGTAGATTTGCACAATTAGTAACAATAAGGCAGTGTTCCCACTTCTGCTTATTTTGGACTTTTCTACTCTCAAATAGTATATCTACTTATCTACTTACTTTCTACTTATTTTAGAGGCTTAAGTTTTAGTGCCAGCCAATTATTTTGGTTTTGATTTTGTCGAATTATAATCCTATAATGTTTTATAGAATGATAGGGTGCATTTTTTTTTCACCAGCGGCAGCTTTGTCTGGAGTGGAATCTTAAAGGTAACACAATTTACATTTCCCAAGAACCCGTCTAAACAAAATCTAAATAGTATTTTATAATGCAATTCTATTGTATTCATCACCGTAAGTGTTTAAACTTTTAAAAGTGTTTTCATTATTGAATGTTTCTAAATTTTTCCGAGATGTCTTGGTTTTATTGAAGATAATTTCTTGATGAAGGTACTATTTAAGTTTTCAAAGTCCTTGCCAACATCTTAAAAGCATTTTTGGTGCTGAAAGTATATAGATCCATTAGCTAATACCCTCAGCGAATTAAATGAAATGCTTTTAACTCAGGACTCTTTCTCCGCAAATCCTGTGACGCAAGCCAAAACCACGGATCTTGTATATATATAAAAAATATTGTAGTGACCCTTTTCAATTCACTCAGTATAAAGTGGTTTTCCATCTAGCAAATATCTTAAGAGAATGCATTAACAGTGCTCTTTCGCGTTCCTCAGCATAGTAGAAGGTGAGCTTATTTCAGTAGCTGACAGGAGGAAATTGCACTTAATGGTTTCGCTTTTAAAGCCATTAGGACATTTGCGAGATATATCAGAGTGGCCAGGACGATTGAGATCCACTCCCAGGATATTTTTAATAAGAGGGATCCCTTTCATAGTTTTTTGTTTCTTGAGTGCCCTAGATTGTATTTTTCAAAAGGGATTCTCTGACGCTTTTTCGGTGACAAGAAAGCACTTAGATGAAGGAACAGGATGTTCTTGAAATTCCGACGAATCCAAAAAGCCAAACATGTTAAGAAAAAGTTAGAAGCATCATTAATAGAATTGTTCTCAATGGGGTTCTTCCTCTTCCTGTATTATTCTGTTCTAGGTGCAGCATTGACAGACAAGATGAATAGCATTATTTCACCAAATAAGGACAAAACGTAATCTACTGACACTAATCTATTCTTGCAAGAAATTAAAGAAATTACAATACTATCAAAGAAAGAAGAATATAATGCATTGTTTTCTCTCTTGGCTCAATCCCTTACATGATATAACCGTTTTGCAAATAGCTCAACAAGACAATATGTGTTCAGCTGGCAAAATACAAAGAAAGATATTTGAGAGGATGAGCCTAGGGAGGACAACCACCCTATCTCCCCCGGTTGAAACTCCAAAAATACAAAACATGTGCCATATTTTAAAAGTACGAAAAAAATGGCACTTGGTTCGCAATACAACTTATTTCATATATTTGTCCTTGTGATAAAAATTCAAAGGCCTCTGCTTTTTGAAAAAGTCATGCAGGGCCCTTATGCATAAACGTCTAATTTTCAAATATTACTCAATTGCTTTTCTCAAGATCTTTCCAGCAGGTGGTTTTTGGCAATTCTAAGGAGGATACTCCGTAAATTCAATATTTTTGGAAATGTTTCAGAAATGAATACTTTAACACAAGAGTATTGGAATAAAAAGGATAAACTTGTATGAAAATTAAATGAAAAATAAGTTGTTTTTTTACTGAAAGTAAGGAGCAACATTAAAACTTAAAAGAAACAGAAATTATTACGCATATGAAGGGGACTTGCCCCTCTTCAACATTATAAATAAAGAAAACAAAAACGATAAACAGCAAGAAAAAATTCAAACTAACAAAAGACAACATGGACTAATTAACCAGTATCAGTATGGAAAAAAAGGCTACAGAGGGTCGTAAACGTGAATAAAGTAGGTAGTCTTTTTACATAAATCATCACTAGAAGACCGAATCCAAGAAGTCTTATCTATTAAACCAAATCGGGCAATTATTTTTCTGTTTTAGTGCCATCTAGGAAGCTGGAGGAGGAATTTGCAATGTCTGAAATAATCGGCACGCAGAGTATGGCGATTTTTCTTACGAAACAGATGAGCCATACTTGATAAAAACAAAAGCACAGGGACGTAATAAGCGTTATAAATCATGCACAAACCGTTGCGGTTGTAGACGCGTAGGTTTTTGACGGCTTGATTCACCAGGGATGAAAAGGTAGTGGAAAGTGTTGGACCGAAACACAGACCAAGCCAACTAACTAAAGAAGAACATGGCAGAATTGCGGTCCCAGCAACAAATGGAGCGACCGCATAAGGACTATTAAAACAAATAAACTCGCATTTAGACGCATTAACTGACAGTCCAACAGCAGACAAACCAATATTACCGTAAGAAACAGAACTTTTAAGGGGACGCAGGCACGATGCAAGCACACATTTAAATATACTAGAAGACAATACGGTAGAAGTTGCAACCTATCTATCTCTAGCAGCAGTTTTCACACCATGAAGTGGCAAAAACCATGAGACTAAGTCGAAAATCTTCTGAGAAAAAAGGAATAAAACAAGAGCTAAGAGCTCATACGGCACTTGTGACGAGGTTGGAAGAGCCAAGAGCTCATATGGCATGAGCTCTAGCAAAATTATAAGAATCAATAGATTGATTTAAAAGAGCAATCAGAGGCTTAATGTCGGTCGGCATTTAAAATAAGAGCTCTGAGACACAAGGTCCTTTTAAATATCAAAATTCATTAAGATCCGATCACACACTCGCAAGTTAAAAATACCTCATTTTTCTAATTTTTCCTCTCCCTTCAACCCCCCAGATGGTTGAATCGGGGAAATCAACTTTATCAAGTCAATTTGTGCAGGTCCCTGACATGCCTACCAATTTTCATTGTCCTAGCACGTCCAGAAGTACCGAACTCGCCAAAGCACTGGACCCCCTAACTACCCCAAAGAGAGTGGATCCAGCCCGGTTTCGTCAATCACGTATCTACGACATTTGCTTATTCTACCCACCAAGTTTCATCCCGATCTCTCCACTCTAAGCGTTTTCCAAGATTTCCGGTTCCCCCCTCCAACTCTCCCCCAATGTCACCAGAACTGGTCGGGGTTTAAAATAAGAGATCTGAGACATGAGTTCCTTCTTAATATCAAATTCAAAAATACCTCACGAACGGTCACCCGCTCTTAAGTTAAAAATACCTCAATTTTTGTAATTTTTCCGAATTAACACCCCCTGCAACTCCCCCAAAGAGAGCGAATCCATTTCGGTTGTGTCAATCACGTATCTAGGACTTGTGCTTATTCTTCCCACCATGTTTCATCCTGAACACTCCACTCTAAGCGTTTTCTAAGATTTCCGGTCCCCCCCCCCAATCTCCCCAATGACACTGGATCCGATCGGGATTTAAAATATGAGATCTGAGTTACCAGGTCCTTCTAAATATGAAATTTCATCCGATGAAATTCGTAAGTTAATATACCTAATTAAATACCTTCATAAGTTAAAAACACCTAATTTTTTCTAATTTTTCAGAATTAACCCTCTCCCCTCCCCAAAAGAGAGACAATTCGTTCTGTTTATGTCAATCACGTATCAAGGACTTGTGCTTTTTTTCCCACTAAGTTTCATCCCGATCTCTCCACTCTAAGCATTTTCCAAGATTTTGGGTTTCCCCCTCCAATGTCACCTGATCCGGTCGGAATTTAAAATAAGAGCTCTGAGACATGATATCCTTCTAAATATCAAATTTAATTAAGATCCGATCTAATTTTTCCAAATTATCCGTCCTAACACTCCCCTCCCCCCAGATGGTCGAATCGGGAAAACAACTATTTCAAATTTAATCTGGTCTGGTCCCTGATACGCCTGCCAAATTTCATCGTCCTAGCTTATCTGGAAGTGCCTAAACTAGCAAGACCGGGACTGACAGACCGACAGACCGACAGAACTTGCGATCACTGTATGTCACATGGTAAATACCAAGTGCCATACAAAGTAATTTTTCTCTAGGGATGGAATATTTGGTTGAAGGTTGGCTTCAGTATGACTTATTTTGGAAAAGGGTTATTTCCAGGCTTTGGGCAAGCCATTGGTGGAAGTAGTTATAGGCCCTACTAAACTGAAGGAAAACTCGACTTTCTTAAAACTTGAAACCCCCTCCCCCTTGCCCTATTTCAGATAGGGCTTGTGATATCAGAGCTCGATATGAGCCTGATCCTAGTCATCTTTGGTCTAGCTTTCATTTGGATCCGTTGCTCCATTCGCAAGTTATACTAAATTAAACCAAAAGCTTGACTTTTTTCAGCACTTAAAACCCACTCCCCCTCGTTCTATTTGAGCTAGGGTTTTCATCTCAAAACTTGATGCCTGTCACGGTCTTACGCACCTTTGGTTCAATCTTCACTGAGATCCATCAATCTCTCGCAAGTTACACTGAATTAAATGAAAAACTCAACTTTTTTAGCAGTTAAAGCTCCCTCCACCTAATTAAGCTAGAGTCTTCATCTCCAAACGTTATGTGTCTTATGGTTTTGGCATCTTTGGCTTGACTTTCATTGAGATCCATTACTTCATTCGCAAGTTAAACTGAGTCAAACAAAAAACTCAACTTTTTTAGCACTTAAAGCCCCCTCACCCGCACCCTAATTAAGCTTGGGTCTCCATCCCGGAACTCAATGCATATCATACTCTTAGGCATCTTTATTCAATTTTAATCGAAACTAATCTCTCCATTTGCAAGTTACAGTGAATTAAATGAAAAAGTCAAATTCTTTTTTTAATACTTAAAGCCCCATCGCCCTAATTGTGTTGTGAGAGCAACACTTTGGTTTTGTCCTTCTTTTTTTTTCTTTTTTCTATGCCGCCGATGTCGGCTTATTCTTGGAAACTGGTAAGGGTCTAACCTGTGCGATTTTTACGGAAAGTGTGTACCTCAGGCCGGATTGATGAATATGACATTACATTTTGGAAAGCTCTGCAGAACTCTTGTCTGGAGCCAAAAAGGATGGTTTTTGCTTGTCCACGAGCCAGAGCCTACGGTTTGCAAAGTGAAGCGGAGTTATGTAGCCTATGTCAGAGAGGAGTATCAGAAGTTGTGTAGCCAAGCTTTCGTTTCATCAAACCATGTTTCTGCTTTCGAATGGAAAGCTCCGTTCTAGCAGGCAAGCAGGCAGGCACCACTTTCAAATTGAAGATGGACTAAAATCTATAAGTGTTGAATATATGCGGTAGTTACCCGGCCCCACATCCAATATATCTTCGTTGAGTGATAAATAGAAAAACTGACAGAAGCAAAAAAGCGGAATTTTCCCACGGGTCCGAAAGTGCTGCCGTGATTTTCGCTGGGTTTATCATTTGTTTTTTCGGACTTGGGATTGAGGTAGAGAAATGTTATCAGATGCACCTCTTAAACTTTAAAAGTTCTGTCATTGCTAAAGAAATTTGGAGCTTATCCTTTGCTCCTTTCTAAGTGGTGACGTTAGAAAGTTGGCCTACGGCAAAAAAATCAACTTTTGAACTAAGACAGATAGAATTTTTTTTTCGACGGCAATCGATAGCTCTTGATGAGCTGATCGAAGTATATGTCATCCATTTTTTGATACAAAAATTCCTTCATGAGATATACTAGTTTGAAAGTTTCAAGGGGTTGACAACCTCAGTAGTAGGGTCCACACTGAAACCAAAAATAAGCCGATACCAATTGTGAGACATTTAGGGGACATGTAAGGAAAGGTCAGCTGTTAGCTCATAATCATCTTTGGAAGTGAGGGGTTTACAAATTTTGCTATTTGGTGTACCTATTATTTCTTTCCAGTGTATTTGATGATAAGACCGAGTTGGTTTCAGTGGTAAGACATGTAGGGGACTTGTAAGTAATAATCGTCTGTTAGGCTACAATCATCTTTAGTGAAGAGGGGCTTGTAACTTTTGCTAGTTGGTGTAGCCTACCCATACTCACTGTAACCTAGAATTAAGTGTTTACGCAACGGGCACAAACGACAACGTAAAACAACGAGGCAGTTTCGTAATAATTAATAGAGTGTCATCTATGGTATTTTGATCCTGAAAAGTTACGGATAGCTTTATAATACCAACTAGATTATATAAGATATTGTTCCAAGTCTTGATCCGTCACGATGTCTACGATTGAAAAGGATAAAGTTCAACTGGCTGCAAAGTCAATTTAGTCCCTTCTTTCGATATTCTTTTGTTATTGTTGTTTTTTCAACGCTGAGGAATAGCCTTTGATCATGTGATTACTGATCGCGTTCTTCTTTGAACATAACGTTTTAAAAGCTTCGATAGGCTGACAACTTCAGCGTTTAACCGGTAGCAAAAAAACAAAACCAAAGTGTTGCTCTCGCAACACTTTATTCGGCGAAGCCGGACAAAGGTTGCCGCAACACTTCACGTTGCTCAGGCAAAGTAGGTCTAGCTAAGCTCAACTTTAATCCAAATAGTTCAATTTTAATACAAATCTGATTGGCGGTTCTCCCGCTATACTCGATTGCACAGACGGGCAGACAGACAGACAGATCTCAAAAACCTATCTTGATGGATGTTTCCCACTATCCAAATAGGTGACGATGCATGGATGATGATATGCTATTATTTTCCTTTTTTGGATCCAATGAGCCAACGTGGCTACCTGAGACGTTGCAAAATCCGTCCGTTCGTCGTATTTTTTTTTTCGTCAAAAACAAATACCTTATTTCATATCCAAAAATAGGGCATGGAGCTATATCTGAGTTAACTCTAAATCTAAAGGGTGATGTTTTCTTGTACATTGCCAAAGCACACACACACAAAATCTATATCTGAGTTTGCTTTAAATCTAAAGGTGATGTTTTCTTGTACATTGCCAAAGCACACACACACAAAATTTTCGTGTCAAAGGTAAAGTATTTGAAAAACAAGTACATTAAAAGTATCTTAAGTAATAAGTATTTCGTAATCTTACTTAAGTATCAAGTAATAAGTACACCCTAGAGTTTTTACTTAAGTACAAGTACAAGTAAAATGGAAAGTTATACTTAAGTAGTACTTCAAGTAAAAGTACTTCAAGTAAGTGACAGCACTGGTTGATTCAAATGAGTATTCATAGTTAAATGGCTATAGAAGAGTTGTAGTGCCACAGTAGGGTGCCAATTTCTGCCATTTGCACTACAAAACCACAATTATGAACTGAATAGGATTAAAACCCGTATCGACGATACTTTGAAATGACCAATTGGCCTATAACTGTCAGTAAGGTTTTCGCCATCCAGTTTCAGAGGCCGTTCTACCTATCGGTGGTGTATTTTTTTCAAACAGTTCGTGGTAACAAACCGTAAGGAGAGACCCGGTTCAATAGTAACCGAAACTCAAAAACGAAATTTTAATACGAATAGATATGTCAAAAGAATCGAACTTTTATGCTGATTTCAAATATATAAGTTTTGATTAAGTTTAGTCTTACCCATCAAAGGTTACGAGCCTGAGAAAATACACCTATTTTTTTAATAAAGGATGAAAACACCCCTTAAAAGTCATAGAATTTTAATGAAAATCACAAAATCAGATTCAGCGTATGAGAGAATCCCACTGTATAGGTTGCGAGCTCCTATCTGTAAAAATGTGGAATTTTGCATTTTTGGCCAGAAGAATGATCACGAATGCGTGTTTTTTTTTCAGGGGTGATCGTATCAATCCAAGTGGTCCTAGAATATTAGAAAGGGGCTCTTGCGAACGGAAATTAAAAGTTCTAATGATCTTTTTAAGTGACTAAAAAACTGGAAGACAGCTAAGCCCCCTCCAACACCCCTATTTTGTCCAGCAAAGTTGAAAGACCGAATAACTATGCCTTTGAAGATATCATGACTCCCCACAGCCCCCATAGAAAGGTCTTTAAGTTGTAAAATTATCAAAATGCTTACGTATAGCATTTGCTATTGGGAAGCATGCATACATTTTTCGGGTGAGGAAGGGGGAATTTTCTTCTGGTGGGATTTTCCACGGGGATAATTTCCATGGGGAAGGAAATTTCCAGGGGGCGATTTTGTCTGGGGAAATTTTACACTGAGGGAATTCGTCATAATTCATATATAAAATTCTTCATATGAAGAATTTTATATAAAATTTTATATACTTTCTCTTCGCCGACACAATTTTACGCGTGGAGATGTTAAGGGTAATTTTCCGGGTAAATTTTCGCCAAGATTAAATTGCCTAGAGAATAAATCCGTGGACATCCGTGGATATATAGTCAGATCTCCTAGCATTATTTAAAAAAGATCAGAATTCAAATAAAAAAACAAGTCTTTTCAACAAAAGTAAAGAGCAATATTAAAGCTTAAATAGTAATTATTATGTATATGAGGGGTGTTGCTCCCTCTCAACATCTCGGTCTTGACGATAAAGTTTGAATTCTGTCGCAATTCTTTAAAAATTACTCCTGAAACACTGTGTTCATTTAATTAGAACAATAAGAAGCATTTTATTTTTCAGTACTAAAAACTTTAGCGTAAAGAGCAAGGTATTAAGGAGGAGCAACCCCCCTCATATACGTAATAATTTCTATTCGTTTTAGGTTTTAACATTTCTCCTTACTTTCACTTGAAAAACTCGTTTTTTTAAAATTTAATCCCCAAACGTTTGTGTAGAACATATGGAATGAACATTTATTACAGACGTTCAGAATTCGCTAAGGCGACTTCGTGTATAGTCGCAAACCCTGTATTAGAGGTGGGGGGGTGCGAATGGATATTCGAGGATCAGGCAAAACCTTTAAATGATGTATTTTTAGGCTGAAATCTTCAAAAATTCCTTAAGGGGTCCTATGGATAAGTATTGAGGGGATTATTTCCCTAGCTTCTCTTTATTTGGAGAAATAGATTAAGCCAACGGGTGCAACATGGTTACTGACGATATGGCAGTTCTCCTATTATTAAGGAAACGATTGTTTTGAAGTTTCAAAGCATTATCATAAAAAATTGATTTTCAGCTCGGGGGTAAGTCAGGGTTTGACTGGGACGGCAGTTTCCCCCAAATTTCGAGAAATGGATTTCAAATATGTAGAATAATTCACATAAATGAGTCCTTAATCTTGGTGTATTATTGCAAAAACTTTAAACTTTAATATAATAAGCAAACTGCGGGTGGGGGAGGGGAAAAACCTTGGCCTTACATTGATAGCACCCAAAAATAAAATAAAAACAAGCTTTTCAAATAAAATTAAGCTGAGGCATGAAAAGTTAAATCGACGATAAATTGCCCCGCATTTCAAGGGAACTACTTAGTTTTCCCTTCCCACGTTAATTTCCATGTTTAATGTTTGGTTATTTAAACTTAATACTCTTCCCTTTAGTTTCGGTAAGTGCAAACTTGAATAAGGTTTCCAGTAGTGTGTATGTACAAAAAAAAAACAATACTGAATAGTTCTTACCAAAATTTATAGATCTCTAATCGAAGCCCAATAGAAAGCTAAGAGCAAAAGGGAAAGGATATTTCAAAACCTAATATTTCGCTTATTTTTGAGAGGTTAGACCCTTCGGTTCTCTTAAATAGTGTCTGACACTTCTTGAAAGAATAACTAAGTAATTCAGCTTTTTTAAATTTAATTGACCCTTCCCTAGTTAATAACCATGATTGGCACTTGGTAATATAAATTACTGTTTTACAAAAAAAAAAAAAAGAAAAAAATGGTGCCAAACAGATCTAAGCATTAAAATATTGATTTCTACCCAAAGTGCATTAGAAAACTGATAAAACACCAAAAAAACAGCGACAGATCTAAGCATTAAAATATTGACTTATAACCAAAGTACATTAGAAAGCTGATAAAACACCAAACAAACAACAACATATAATTGAAACCTTAAAATTTAAAACATTTTTGTTAGCTAACGTACTTTTCCCTAATAACGCGTGACACTGTCTCAAAAGAAAACCTAATTAACTTAGTTTTTTTTACCCGTTTAATTTTCCCCTTCCTAGTTTATTTCCGCGGTTAGTATTTGGTTCATTACAGAGTTGAAAATTAGAAAACCTTCTATGCACGAGATTGCCTTATTTTGTTCTGAATACGATTGAAATTGCTTTGGCAGGAAGTTTTAATCTAAGTAATTTCAGGAACAATAAAAGGAACCATGCAAACTTAAATTGCATTTTGCTATTGAGTAGTATAAAAGATAATTAACAACGACTACATCAAGGAAGTTGCTGCACGCAATAATAACTCGTAAAATTCTGATCAATTGGAAAATATTCCTCAGAATTTTTTATTGTTATTATTGCCATAATAGGCACATATGCAGAAAACAGCACATGTTGTATCTTTAAGGTGGTAACTAGGATTTTTCGGGGGAGGGTACAAAAACATTTTTTACAACTTATCAATTTTTTTTATATATAGCATTTTTTTTTTCGTTTTTTACGAATCAGACACAATTTTTTGGAGGGGGTGGGGGTTCATTTGCTCTATCTCCTTTTAGATACAGCCTTAAGTGGAATCTTGTAAGGATTATACATGCCTACTGATGTTCTATTTGGTCTACCTTTTCATTCATCTTCGATCAAGGCCATACTAGGGGCTAAAGGGTTTGAAATCCCCCTGAAATGTTTTTCAGAACCGCAAAAACGTAACAAAATGAATACAAACAAATTTTGTTGTATTTTTATAGTTTTTTTTTGTAATCATAAATGATAATGAAGCGCAATGACGCAATTTGGGAATTATAAGTGAAGTGTTTGTCTGCCAATCAGTCCGTGACAGACCTAGAACCAAATTCATATTCTGTGTTTGACGTACTAGATAGTTTTGACATCAAATATATGTAAAACAAAATACAAACTTTAGCTTGTACATTCCACAATTTTAGCGATAACGATTTTAGGGTAAGATGATTACCATTAGCCTTTAGTGGCAAATCTAACTAAAAGTTTAAGCATTGATTTGAAGACAGGAAACAAAGAATAAAGTTGATTTTAACAATACGATGTACTTCAAGACCATCTCTAAGGAGCTTGTCTTTATTTTGTTTGTTTTTTTTTTTAAATAAGAAACTCTTTTTAAAACCAACTATGTTTGAATTTTTAAGGGGTTGAAAACTATTGTGTTCAATCGCTGAGAAAAAATAAATCAAAGAGTTGGTTCAGCCGCACTTTGGTCGTAAAAGCCAACCAAGGGTTGCCACAACGCTTCACGTCGGTCACCATATTATTGTCAATCTGAGCTTTCGACAAAGAAGTTTTCCCAAGGACTTGAGATGCGAGAAAAACGTTCAGATACAAAATTTCCTTTTCTGTCTGAAAGGACGTAGTATATGATGCATCTTGGAAGTAACGAACTAAGTTCTGCTTATCTCGAAAACCAATTAAAATTGGAAAAAGAGATTGGACCGATCAAATACGCCTCCCTTTGTTGAGTGGGTAGAGAATAAATCCTTTTTTTTTCAAATGTAACAAAAGCCTTTTAAATTATTGCGAGAGAGCAGCAGAATAGAAAATTCACACAAAAATATTTTGGTCATTATCTTAGTGAAGAAGATAACAACTGTTGATGTAAAATCATATAAATGAGTGGAAAAGAATAAGATTTTTATCCTAACTATCTAAGGGAAGCAAAAAGCCATTTTCATTGGGGGACTGTTGTCGCATTAAAAACGAGACCCACCCTTCCCCAACTGCCCTATTTTTAAAATAATGTTTGTGCTTTTTTGAAAACATTATACAGTAAAACAAACTTGCTCAGTTGTTAATCACAATCATTCATTTTATTGATGATCTTTCAAAGCAAGTAAACTAAGAAATTGTTTGTAACTAATAAAAAAACAAAGAGATGTTCAGTCTTTTTTTATGTCTTTTGTTTATTTATTTTGTTTATGTTTATGTCTTTGTTTAGTTTGTAACTAAACAAAGAGATAATTCCTTCCATCCTCAAAGCATTGTGCAAAAAATGCCTATTATATTACTCATGTTTTGAAAAAAGTTTCTTAAAGAATTGGTGAGAATGAAAATTCAATGCATAGACAACGCTGGAAAGAGAGGCAGTGCCTTTTCCTCATGTACAAGATAATTTCTGTTCCTTTTAAGGTTTATGCTGCTTTCTACTTTTAAGTGAAAAAATAGACTTGTGCTTGTCTTTATTATACAAACTTATCATGCTTTTAGTATCATATTCAGGAAGTTCCGCCATTTCTCAGTTCCCTGCTAAACACTTCCTGCTCACAAACAAATACAAAGTAGAAAGAATAGGGAAAATCTTTTCAAGACAGTGAAAATCCATTCTGTGAATATTTCTGTGTAAAAAAAGGTTTATTTAAAATATTATTAATTTTAATTCTCAAATTTTAATGTAACTTTATTTATATATACATATTTTTTTTCTCTCTTTCTCGTATTGTGCTGAAGATGGTCCTTGTACATAGGGCCGAAATATTCACAGAATTGATTTCCACTGTCTTGAAAAGATTTTCCCTATTGTTTCTACTTTGTATTTGTTAGTTATGGAAAGGCAGTGTGGTCTTTGTCGCTGTTTACTCCCTGCTCAGTTCCAACTTTAAACTATGTATAACAATATATAGAGAATTAGGCTCATTGAAGGTACTTCTTTGACATAAATGACAAGAATATAATGGAAATTACAACCCCATCAACTCGATACTCTTTACGCTAAATCCCACCTTTAATCCTTGCGTTTAGATGAATAAAACGTTTTTTGCTACAAAATACAATTTTTAAACAGTTCGTGGTAACGAACTCAGCCCCTGGGGAAAGGTCTTTAAGTTACAAATTTGCTCATAGTTTACGTGAAATATTTGCTATTGGGAAGTATGTATACATTTTTCGTTTTTCAGGTGGTGAATTTTTCAGGGAAATTTTTACACTGGTGAAATTTGTCAGAATTCTTCTTATGTCTTGCTTTCCGCTTGTCGATTCAATTTTACGCGGAGAGATGTTAAGGGTGAGTGTCTAGGGTAAATTTTCGTCAGGATTGAATTGTATACAGCAGTGGTTCTCAAACTTATTTAGACGCTGTACCCCTTTTTAACCACACGACATTTTAAGTACCCCTTTTCAGTTACTGGTACTAAGTAAACTATATGTAAAATAAAAAAAAATAAAATTGCCAGTCCTAAATGTGAAGGGTTGTTTTATTTTTTTGTTGTTGGCTGGCCATGTACTACCCCCTAAAAATTAGGGCTTACCCCCAAGGGGTAATTGAGAACCACACAATTTGAGAACCATTGGTCTAGAGAAAAATCGGTCAAAAGGAGGGATTTTTTCGTGGAGGTGTAGCCAGATTTCCTGGCATTATTTAGAAAACGATCAGAAATTAAAAAGTGTTCTTTCAACTGAAAGTAAGGAGCAACATTAAAACTTCAAACAAACAGAAAACTATTACGTATATGAGAGGGGTTGTTCCTCCTCAACACCTCCTTCTTTACACTAAAGTTTGAATTCTGTCTCAATTGTTCAAGAAAGACTCCTGAAACACCCTGTTCTTTTAATTTGAATTAAATAAAAAAAGTTTTTTTTAAATGAAAGTAAGGAGCAACATAAAAACTTAAAACCAGCAGATTACTCCGTATATGACGTATATGAAAATAAATTACTCCGTATATGAAAGGGGCTTTTCCTCCTCAACGCCCCACTCTTTACGCTAAAGTTTGACTCTTTCTCTTAACTGCATTTTTAAAACAGTAAGAAACTTTAGCGTAAAGAGCGGGGCGTTGAGGAGGAAAAGCCCCTTTCATATACGGAGTAATTTCTGTTCGTTTTAAGTTTTAATGTTGCTCCTTACTTTCATTTAAAAAAACTTGTTTTTTTTTAATTTAATTTCTGGACGTTTTTTAATTAATGCATGTATTGATCTTGGCTCTCCGCACATAAATAATTAAAACAAAATTTGTAAATTAATTATTTGTAATTAATTGGAAGATTTTGAGAAAAAATGAGTGAGGGAGGAGGCCTAGTTGCCCTCCAATTTTTTGATTACTTAAAAAAGCAACTAGAACTTTTAATTGTTTACAAACGTTTTCATTGGTAAAAAATATACGTAGCTTACGAATTAACTTACGTAACGAACTTCTATATTCGTAAGTTCTTATAGCATATATGGGGGATTCAACCCTTGTCGATACCTCGCTCTTTACATTAAAGCTCAAATTTTGTCCCAATTCCTTAAGAATGACCTCTGAATCACAAAGGCCGTAGAATAAATAGTTGAAATTACTAAAAATACTTTAGCGTAAAGAGTGAAGCATAACGAGGAGGTAAACCCCTCATATGCGTAATAATTTTTGTTGGTTTTAAGTTTTAATGCTGCTCCTTCCTTTCAGTAGAAAAACTTTTCATATTTATTTTTCATTGTTTTTTTCAAATAATACTAAAAAATCCTGCGCCCCCTTATTGAAATTCTCTTTCCCCATGAGAATTTTCTCCAAGGAAATATCCTCCCACGTAACCCCCCCCCCCTCAACTCTCTCCCCAAAAACCAAAAAACTCCCCCTGAAAACGTCTGTATACTTCCCAGTAACCATTACTATATGTAAGAACTGGTCAAAGTTTGTAACTTGCAGCCCCTCCCACGGGGACTGTGGGCCCTAAAGACATAGTTATTAGGTTTCTCGACTATGGTGAATAGAATGGCTATCTCAGAATTTTGATCCGGTGACTTTTGGGAAAAATGAGCGTGGGAGGGGGCCTAGGGGCCCTCCAATTTAATTGGTCACTTAAAAAGGGCACTAGAACATTTAATCTCCATTAGAATGAGCCCTCTCGCGACATTCTAGGACCACTAAGTCGATACGATCACCCCTGGGAAAAAACAAACAAAAAAAACAAACAAATAAACACGCATCTGTGATGTCGCAAAAAATTCGAGAAGACATTTTTCTCGAGAAGATGTCTTCTCGAGACATCTCGAGAAGGCTCGAGATGAATCTGATGGGTAATTTTTGTTAAGATTGTATGAATTTTAGGGGGTGTTTCCCCCTATTTTCTAAAATGAGGAAATTTTTCTTAGGCTCGTTACTTTTGATGGGTATAACTGATCTTGATGAAACTTATATATTTAAAATCAGCATTAAAATGCGATTCTTTTGATGTAACTATTGATATCAAAATTCCATTTTTTAGAGTTTCAGTTACTATCGAGCCGGGTCGCTCCTTACTACAGTTCGTTGCCACGAACTGTTTGACAATAAGATTATTTATTTAAAAGTACTAAAAACCTTTAGCGTAAAGAGCAAGGTGTTGAGGAAGAGCAACCCTCTCATATACGTAATAATTTCGGTTCGTTCTAAGTTTTAATGTTGCTCCTTACTCTCAGTTGAAAAACTTTCAATATTTTTTTTATTTAATTGCAATAAGAAGATGTCATCCTCAGCCCTTTCTAAATACCCTATTTCATGCAGTCTTTATTCCGCATTTTTTAAAGACTTGCCTGGAAATTTAAAAAATCTAGGCCCAATAGTTTTCTTTTTGGTGCTTTAGGTACCCCCTCTTTCTCCCACTAAGAAATTGACTTCTCCCCGCCTCTAGTAGTTGCTGGGCAACTGTACATTGCTATCTTTACTATATTAAGGGTCTGTAATAATCGCTCATTTCGCATGGACTGCATATATTTTAACGACAATGCACCGCACCGTGGCAGTATGGCCAATACAATTGGGGGGGGGGGGGCAAAACTAGTGGATTTTTTGATAGTTCAAACTTGTAGAACTATTGGGAGAATAGCCCCTGGCCTACTTATGCCTGTTGATACAGTTTTGTTAATTTTTTGGAGTTACTACCCTGGAACTTACACTACTACTACAAGCAGCTCATTGTCACGCCGAGCCACCTAAGGCTATAATTCTCCTCAATCCTAAATATTTAAAGCATCGCTCTTTACCAATCCCATGAAGTTTCGATTTCCTTTAAACCCTTTCTAATTACCTCTTCTCTCCCCGTTTGGGGTAGATCTGATTTTTGCTGGACCCTTGAGGGGTGGCCAAAAGCACTATCTTTGGCGATCTTCGACCTTTGGAGTCTTATTTATAGAATTTAACATTTTTCATTAACAAAGATTCTGCCATAGCACAAATGTTTTGTCTTGTAGATTTCAGATGTGCAATTTTTTACAAAAGGTATTATTTTGAAATTTAGCCCTTCTCCCAAAAGGACAGCTACACCCTCTATAGATCGGTGGACTAGAACGTCTTGGCTATAATAGTAATCTAACAATATCATAATGGAATAGAAAACCGGCCTAGACGACACCAGCATTTGTACATCCAGAAATGTAATATTTAATGGTGGTTGCTATTCGATATTCTGAATTTTTCCCATAGTCCGAAGGAGGGTGCGCATATATGTGAAGGATAATTGAGAAATATAATGCCACTTCAAAGCTTTGAAGTTGGTAAAGCCTTTTTTTTTGCCGGCGAGAGAGTTGATTCGGAAAGCTACCAGTATTCATTTTCATACGTAATATCTTTCAGAAAAATGGAAATTGCTCTTTTGCTATCTCAAGCTTTCAATTAAGCACGTCAAAACACACCGTTCACTTATACGCCCGACAGGAAAATCTCATTACAGTACCAGCTTTCTTGACAGGATATTAGCATTGAAAAAACTCATTTTCCTCAGATATTGCCTCTTTTGAAGCCTGAACATTTATGGGATACAATCAAAGATTGGTGCAATATAGGAAATGACCGAACCGCATAACTTGAATATATTCAATCATATTGCTCTTTGGGCTGGAAGCCTTTGAAGAACCATAATATCGGCTGTCTCATATTATTATCAATAATTCAGCTTTGTAAAATTATTCTATAAAAAACATATTATTTTATATAACTTTGTATTATATTATATAAAAAATTATATTGTATAAAAAAATTATTATACAAAATGGTTTGAAGCATTGCTTCAGTCAAGGTTCTTTTCTTTAATTAAATAAAATAAACAAGTTTCGTAACTGAAAGTAAGGGGCGACATTAAAACTTAAAACGAACAGAAATTACTCCGTGTATGGCAGGGGCTGTTCCCTCCTCAACGCCCCGCTCTTTACGCTAAAGTTTGACTCTTTCTCTCCATTCTACTTAATAAAACAGTAAATAACTTTAAAGCAAATAACTGTAAATAACAGTAAAGTCTCCTCGTTAATACCTCACTCTTTACACTAAAGCTTTAATTTTGTCCCAATTTCGTTAAGAATGACCCCTGAATCACAAAGGCTGTAGAATAAATAGTTGAAATTACAAAAAATTCTTACGCGTAAATAGCGAAGTATTTAGGAGGAGATGAGCCCCCCATATGCGTAATAACCTCTGTTCGTTTTAAGTTTTAATGCTGGTCCTTACTTTCAGTTGAAAAAACTTTTTCATATTTATTTTTTCATTTTTTTAAATAATGCTTAAAAATAATGCGCCCCCTTCTTGGAATTTTTCTTCTCCCATGACAAATTCCTCCAAGGGAAGATCCTCCCACGTATCACCCTCCCCTTCATCCCCCCAACCAAAAAATATCCCTGAAAAGGTCCCAATAGCCATTACTGTATGTAAACACCAAAGTTTGTAACTTGCAGCCCCTCCCCGGGGGACTGTGGGGGAGTAATTCAGCCCCAAAGACATAGTTATTATTTTTTTGACTATGTTGAACAAAATGGCTATCTCAAAATTTTGATCCGTTGACTTTGGGAAAAAATGAGCGTGGGAGGGGGAATAGGTGCTCACTCACTTAAGTATAACACCCCCTATTGCGCCCCCACAGATCTTGACGGTAGGGTGTCCCCTAAAAAATGTCGCAATAATCTTGGACTATTGATGGCAAATGATGTGTAAACCTCTTTCCTCTATGAGGAATTTAAACTTTCTTAACCTTAGTAAGGCAGAAAATTTGAATTGGTGAATTTCCCACTTCGTAAACTTGGGCTTTTATTCTCACTATAATATAGTTATAAATGCTCTATACAATATTGTTTAAATGTAATATTAAACCCCCCCCCCCCTTCTTTATCATTATCAAATCTATGTATGTTCTCCAACTTAAATTGTCATACAAGTATTTAAGCTTGGAAACAGTTTTTCAAAGAAAATTTTTTAAAAAATTTACCGTTATTCACCCGTCTGGGAATTTTAGTATTTCAATTCCAAGCCAAATATTTGAAATTCACGCCACAATTGAGAATACGGAGTTTTGTGCTTGTTTATTAAAAGGGCGCTAAAATAGATTTGGTACGCGCCTCAAAATACCTTCACATGCTAAACGCTGCCCACTAGATGCATCTCTTTTTCCTAACCCCCTTTTTCAAGATATCAAAACTAGCTAAACTAGAATTTTATGGGACATATGTATTATAGGCAACTCTAGAAGAAAAAAAAACAGACAATCAAGAAAATTAAGGGTTACAAATAGGGGTGGAGGAGCTCATTATTATTGTCAGAAAGGGATGCTTATTTGCTTTTTTTTTTACTATAATCAAAGAATATTACTCGCACCCACAATTGAAGCCTAAATAAAATACATTTATATAAGCCTTTTGCGCTAGAATTCAATTTGTTTAATCATAGCTCGCCAATTTGCGATTCACATACACAGCTTATACCTTTTTTTTTGCCACCCTGCTAGAATATACTTTGATTAGCGGAAAAGCACATCAAAATTGCATGTGGGGGGGGGGAACTGTATATTTTGCGAGAAAATTAGTTAATATTGTCATTGTGAGAATCATGCAATAGCTGGGGGAGGTTTTTGTAGACGATAAACTAACACAGGGAGTTATATCAGCTTACATTTGGTGGGGAGAGGGTGTAGAAAGAGAGGCTTACTTGTTGATACCTTTGAGACATATCCATTTTTAAAGCTCAGGTGTGTCATATTCAGAATCTTGTGTCGGACTAATAGAATCTCCATTCTAATACTTGTTTTTGAACCCCCGGGAAAAATGGAATTACTTGGTTTCCCGTCAGAATAGCAGCGGATGACTTTTCTGTTTTCCGAGAAATAATGGGATATCAACAAGCCTTGTTCCATAAAACCAATAATCTCTGTAACGGTTATTCTCATAGATAATAGCGGAAAATTTGTTAACACAAAATGATAGAAAAGTACGAATATATTGAGATGAAGTAAGGGCTATACCCTTACTAGGGAGGGTTCTTGAAGGTTTTAAAAGGGAATTCTTGATTTTTCAGGGGGTATCATAGGTTTTTAAAGAACATTCAAAGAAATTCTGGGGCAACAAAAGCCCCCTGAACGTTTTTAAAAGACTCTCTGTTACCAAACAACTATGGTAATTCAGGAGTAAGGAATCCCTGGCTCTCATAGGTTTTTTAAGAAGTAACTATTATGTAAAACCCAAAGAAATCGGGTGGTAAAGAAGATCCAAAGTTTTTTTTTAACGAACAATCATAGAAATCCTGGGGTAAAGAAGTCCATGAAGGTTTTTAAAGAATCAAAAAAACTAATATGTAATAAGCAAAAGTAAGCATTCCCTACGACGTTACAGACACCTGCCTTTCTTGGATAGGATTCCCTATTACGTAACATGCGACTGCTGGCTGTCACGGAATGACGGGATAGGGCACTCATCAAAACCGTCTTGGGGATGCTACTAACACTAATTATGCTTTTCACCTCAGAAAATTCGAAGCTTTTGATATAATAAAATGCAAAAAAAAATCAATAACGGGCTATTTTCATTAAATCGTCGGTAATCACTTCAACGTCTTGCACGAGGGGAGGGATTAAGAGGAACTTTGGCCCCCTTGGTTGAAGATAATTTTGTTTGTCTCATGTCTTCACGTTTGCTTTGTTAAGTCAGGTCTTAATGTATTCTTACACAAATAATAAAAGTCAAATTATTCCTGTCAACACTTTGATCATGCCTTAAAAGGCTGTAAAAGCCCTACCTAGTTAAACTCAGCGTGCAGAGACACTAGGGGCAATTCATGTCTGTGCTTCCATATCATATTATATGTTCTTAGATCGTGTGTAAAATTCGCACACTTCTGGTACTTTTTCTTTTATTTGTGCTCACATCCCGCGAGATAAATTCCTCCCCAAGTGCATGAATTCAAGTTTGCCCCTTTCCCCTTTTTTGCATAGGATCTCTTAATTGTTTCTCATTGGCGCTCCTCATTTCTCCCCTGTTTTTTCTCCTTTTGCGTTCTTCCACTAATTTTTGATAGTTCCCCTATCCCAAATTTCAAGGATTATCAAGATATTTTTTCTCCACTTGGGGACAATGGTACTAGTTGAGGGAATGGAGACCAAAATAATCTATTATTAGACAAAAATTTATTCAAGGGCATTTTCCAAGGACTTTCAACAGTTGAATAATTTTTATGTAAAAAAAAAGAGGAAAAATCTTTCAATTCAGTTTAACATTTAAAACCAACAAAAGAGATTTAGAGCATACCGTGATAAAGAGCCAAAAGCCTATTGGGCTTTTGTAAGGCAATTAAATAAAAAAACTAATTGTTTTAGCTGAAAGTAAGGAGCGACATTAAAACTTAAAACGAACAGAAATTACTCCGTATATGAAATGAGTTGTCCCCTCCGCAATCCCTCGCTCTTTACGCTAAAGCTTTAAATTGTTTTAAAAAGTAGAATTGTGGCAGAGTCAAACTTTAGCGTAAAGAGCGAGGGATTGCGGAGGGGACAACTCATTTCATATACGGAGTAATTTCTGTTTGATTTAAGTTTTAATGTCGCTCCTTACTTTCAGCTAAAAAAATTAGTTTTTTTATTTAATTTCTGAACGTTTTTGAATTAATGCAAGTTTGGTTTTGGCTCTCCGCACATAAACTATTAAAATGAAATTTGTATATTAATTCTTTTTTTGGCTAAATGGCTTTCTCTTAGTTTTGATCAGACGATTTTGAGAAATAAGGGGTGGAGAAGGAGGCCTAGTTGCCCTCCAATTTTTTGGTTACTTAAAAAGGCAACTAGAACTTTTAATTTTTAACGAACGTTTTTATTAGTAAAAAATATACGTAACTTAAGAATTAACTTACGTAACAAACTTTCATAACCTTATATTTTTATTATGTATACGAGGGGGTTTGTACCCTCGTTAATACCTCGCTCTTTACACTAAATCGTAAGTTTTGTCCCAATTCTTTAAGAATGACCCCTGAATCAGAAAGGCCTAGAATAACTAGTCGAAATTACTATAAATACTCTAGCATAAAGAGCAAGGTATTTATCTCCTCCTAAATACCTCGCTCTTTATGCTAAAGTATTTTTAGAACCCCTCATATGTGTAATAATCTCTGTTCGTTTTAAGTTTCAATGCTACTTCTTCCTTTCATTTGAAAAAACGTTTTCGTGTTTATTTTTCATTGTTTTCTTATAGTAATGCTAGAGAATCCTGCGCCCTTGTCATTGAATTTTTCTTTCCCTATGACAGATTCCTCCAAGGAAAGATCCTCCAACATAGCCCCCTCCTCAGCCCCACCCTCAAACAAAATAAAATCCCCCTGAAAACGTCTGTACACTTCCCAATAGCCATTACTATATGCAAACAATGGTCAAAGTTTGTAACTTGCAGCCCCTCCACCAGGGATTGTGGGGGAGTAAGTCATCCCCAAAGACATAGTTATTATGGTTTTCGACTATGTTGAACAAAATGGCTATCTCAAAATTTTGATCCGTTGACTTTGGGAAAAAAATGAGCGTGGGAGGGGGCCTAGATGCCCTCCAATTTTTTTGGTCACTTAAAAAGGGCACTAGAACTTTTCATTTCCGTTAGAATGAGCCCTCTTGCGACATTCTAGGACCACTTGGTCGATACGATGACCCCTGGGGAAAAGAAAAGAAAAAAAAACAACAAATAAACACGCACCCGTGATTTGTCTTCTGGCAAAAAATACAAAATTCCACATTTTTTTAGATAGGAGCTTGAAACTTCTACAGTATGGTTCTCTGATACCCTGAAATTGATGGTGTCATTTTCGTTAAGATCCTACGACTTTTAGGGGGTGTTTCCCCCTATTTTCCTAAATCAGGCAAATTTTCTCAGGCTCGTAACTTTTGATGGGTAATACTAATCTTGATGAAACTTATATATTTAAAATCAGCATTAAAATGCGATTCTTTTGATGTAGCTATTGATATCAAAATTCAATTTTTTAGAGTTTTGGTTACTAATGAGCCGGGTCGCTCCTTACTACAGTTCGTTACCACGAACTGTTTGATAAGAAAATAATAATTGGACAGGACAGTCATAATTGTAATAAAATAATAATTATGATAGTAATAGTAAACAATAATAAAATCAAATAATAACAATAATAATAAAAGTGGATCTCCTCCCTGTATTTTGAAAACAAATTTTAACTTCCCCTCCAAAACAATTTTTTGAATCAGGGCCACTGGTCGGGGATGGTGTGGGAGCTAAGTTTAATTTTATATAAATTTTCGTGTGTATTTTTCTTTCGCAGCAACTTTGTCCTGAGAATTTCAGACCTTTTCCCAATTACTTTTCTCTTTTTCTTGGAGTTTGAATTTTTTGGAGTAGAGATTTTTCTTTATTCTATTTTGTTTTTCTTTTTTAATTAACTTTTTTTTAGAGCTGTAGTCTAATCGTAAAAAAGTTTGTTCCTCGTGTTATTGCTCTTTTAGTCTTACACAGACTATAAAGTCATACAAGTGTTTTGAAGTTGATTCTTCTTCCCCCTCCTTCATTCTTTCTTTTAGTAAGGAATTACATCCTTACTTGAAACATATGGATGTCCAAAATACAGTCTAAAGGAAAAAAAGAAAACAAAAATGTAAACCTTGATATCAGCATAAGTTCGCTTTCAAATTCGTTTACTTAAAAGCCATACCGTTTTTTTTTCAAGCAACATAATTATAATATAGAAGGGTTGTTTAATTAGATATATTTAATGAATGTTTTTGATTAGATTCGCAGATCGGAGACGACACGCTCCGTTTTAATAACATCATGATATTACCTTGGCTAATTAGATACAAGGTAATTATTCCACCGTGTTTTTGACGTTATATTAACTTTTCATGATAGCCAAGGAACTCAATTTGAAGGGAAAGGAAATGAAACAAATATTCAGCCAAATGAAAAAAGAAAGCGAAGTGAAATTGTTAATTGAAAGTTATTAGCTTTTCTCAGTCCAGGATGATAAACGCCGACAATTTAGAAGTCTGAAAAGACTGTGCTATTCTAACTAACAAATAAAAGCCAAATGAGAGGGATACAGTTTTATCCTTGATTTTTGGAAGATTCATACCTTTACAACGGAAAACCACTTTTTCGTTTTTATGAATTCAACTTTGATGATGTGCAAAAAGGAAGACTGATGGCCTGATCTCTAGCCTCTGTATGATCATACCTGTAGAAAGTTGAAGTGGAAGCAATTCCCCAAGCAAACGTCTTGCAAACACCTCATCCTTGAAAAATACTTTTCCGAATAAGCCTAAGATTTTCATTCTAAAATGCAAGTTCTTTAGGTAACAGGTTTCCCTCAAGCTACCTCATGAAATATTGTAAATGAGAGGAATCTATATAAATTGTTAAATATAAATTGTTAAATATTGAGTATTTAAAAAGTTTCCTTTTGATTTTGGTCCCAAAGATTGTGCAACTGGCAACTCAGCACAGTTATACTGCGCTAATAAGAAGAGCCTGGAGACAAATTCTTATGGAAAAGGCTTCGGCCCATACCCCCTTCCCACAATTTACAAATCTTCCTGAAAATTTTCTTTATATCCCATGTTATAAAATTGTTTTTTCCTAATTATATCTCTCTACAAAATAACACCCACCGGGTATTTTTTCGATTCTAAGGAAAATACTCCTCGGCCTGATATAAGGTATCTTTTCTTTATTTAAAAAAAAGTACACTGTTCCTATCTTTCTTTAGAAAGGTTGGTAGTTGGAGGAGACGGAAGCTTTTGTGTTAACAACCACCTTTGTTTAAGCCTGATAATGCATCAAATCTGGACTTACCTTGTTTCGTGGAGACTTATGTACCACATCAATGAAGTTGTCCGCTCCTCAATTTTTTAAATGGTATATCTTGTGGAGAAATATTTATACCAACATGCAAAAATAAAAATCATATGTATTTATTAACTTTTCAAATATTAGTAGCCATTGCAAGAAAACAAAAATTAAAAGATGTATCTCTCTTAGTTCAATAGCTGATTTCTTTGCAGTGGGTCAACTTTCCAACATCAGTACCTAAAAAGTAGCAAAGGTTAGTCTCTAATGTCTCCAGCAATGAAAGAACTATTATTGTTTAAGAGATATATGTAATACTCCTCTTCTTCCTTATAGTCAGAGTGCCAGATTCTGTATCTCGCTTATTTCGATTAGTACCCATGCCGGAAGGTACAAAAATGTTACGGGTGAATCCCATGGTAGTCGACCATGCTGAAAACGAATATCGTAGGGCGCGTGTCCGCGCCCTGCGATATTCTACGAATAGAAAGAAGAAACATGGGGCTACATGAATATGATTTTTTTTGTAAAAAAAAAAAAAAAATAGTACACTTTTTACTGCAGTTTTAAAAAAAATCAGATTTTTGTCAACAAATTTCTAACAGAAAGGCTAAAAACTCGAAATTTTTCAAATGAAGTATTTTTTTTATATTAAAAAAGAAAGCCCGTTTAATTCCGAACACATTGAGCTAAGAAATTAAGTTTAAATTATTGTATCTGGGGGGTCTGCAACGTTTTTAGCGAGTATACCCGATAATAGGAATTTTGTTTAGTAACCTGCTACCTAGCGGGAAGTTGATTGATATGCTAAGCAGAAGAAATTGATAAGCAGAAGATGAAAAAGAAAAGTGAGTCAGGTAGGCCAAGACAAAAAAAAAAAAAAAACAAAGAAAAAACAGTTACTTCAGGTTGATTCAACATATGATTCTGACGCAAATACTGATTTGCTGATGGATGATAATGAAGAATATGAAACAAATTTGGAAGATAAAAAAAAAAATTAAAGAATAAGAATTTTTAAAAGTACTTTTGGTGTTGTAAAGTTGGCTGGCAAAAGAAGTGTAATTTTTTTTTTTTGCGGAAGTAAGAGACTTAATCAAAGTAATTTACAAAACTAAATATCACAAGGAACTAGGTGATACTGACTCCTTTAGATCAAAAGGCATGTTATATTGATCAATCAGATTTAATGTTCGAACTTCCAGTTCTAGTGAAAACCCGTGGGACTGCTTGTCAAATGGAATATCTGTGATTTGAAATTGATTTGTCAATAATTAATCTAGAACAGTTGATACTTGCTGGAGAACAAGTAGTAAATTTGTTCCTTTTTATTTTTGTACCTAATTATGAAAGTAGTCAAAATTACAACACAAAGTGGCCAAAGGTACATGATCTATGCTGTACCTCTGACCAGTTGATGTATATTTTTTGACCTGTGTTTACTCTAAAAAAATAATGCAATACGTGTTCCAGAGATGAAATGTGTGTTTTAAGAACAAAAGTTGGTTATGAATCTAATTTATCATTTCATAGTGAAATACAGTCTCGAAGGAATATGGTCTCGAAGTCTCGAAGGAAAATGTTCCTAAAAGCAACATGTTTTACTTGCCTTTCCTTCATGAAGCACCAAACAACCATGCAACAGTCGAAAAATCTCTGCGAACGTTCATGGCGACAAGTAAAGCTGTCGGTTGTGACGATACGGTGGTCACACAAGATCTCTTCATTTATCAGCCAGCACAGGGAGTGAAAAGTAAATACCCGGATGACTTGAAAAACGTATACGGATGGGAGGCTTCCACCTCCTGCTCAACTATCTCAAGGCAGTTGGTAAGATAATGGACAGCTCCGTACTCAAAGAGATTATAGTGCAGGCAAAGCTGCTGCTTCCTGGTACTTGCGAAAAGGTATTTCAAGGGAAAGGCTACTACCAAGCTATCAATACCTACTTCATACTGTACGAGGTCTTGCTAGCCCTCTACTGGGAGTCCTTGGAAGAGTATTACCACGAAGCACAAGAAGACTTATCCCGTCTGGATCAGCTGGGTAGCGCCATTGAGTTATTCAGGACTTCATTGGCAAACGGTGCTAACACGCGAACTGCAATTTAGGAGGCAAACGATACCTTCTTCACTTTGGCTCCCATAATGAATGCCTTCGACATCCTGCGAAATGCGTGGCCCACGTTTGCTTTCTGGTGGCAGTTCTTGGAAATACTTGAAATAGCGATGCAATTCATTCATGCTGAAATAGACTGTGACTGGGAGTCTGATTTGACAGCAACTGCTCAGATGTTGCCGTACTTGGCGGTGGCTGACCATCCTCAGCATACAAGATGTCTCATACAGTACCTATCAGACATACGAAGTTTACCACAAACCTTTCCTGATGTACACAGAAAGTTCATGAAAGGATACGTTGCAGTGAAGAGAACGCACACCAGGTCCATGGCCACCTGGTCCGGTCAGATACTGGAATGTACAGTGAACAATATACGGCCGGAATAATAGGAGAAAAAATGGATGAGAGACAGGCTGAAGCTTGGATTCCTACCATACTGATTTTCGCTGCCATCAGCAATGGTTTGCTGCAAGTAGTCAATGTATGCACAAAGACATTGAAACATCATGAAGACAATCAGTCGACGACGACGCAATTATAACTTTCGCGAGATAGAGTTCGAGACATTTTTAATACATGTGGCAATCTTGCAGCAGAGTTGACTTCGACCTGGGGAAAATTGTGACTTCAGAAGTTGTGGAAGATGAGAAGATTGTTTCTGATATTATTTGCGTAGCCACAAGAAAAAAAGAGGTGGTTGAGGACTTTCTGTGCAACGGGAAAGATGATGTGAAAAAGGTTGCACTCCAAACTTTCCCTTCAGCGAGAAAAACTCAGAAAGTGAAGGGTGTCCCTAGAACCGATCTCCTGAGCCATGCATACAAAGAGCCATATTCGCTACATGGATAATCTTGTCACTGGCCAGTGTAAGGGCTTACGTTTGGTGCCAGAAACAAGATGTGAGAAGACTGCCACCTTCTGACGACACCCTCAAGCCATGCATACAAAGAGCCATATTCGCTACATGGATAATCTTGTCGTCAGTACTGGCTCAGCCGGGCATTCCAGATCCACTCCTCCATGGATGGAAGATGGCTGAAGGGGGAGTAGATGCGGTCGTCTCAAGCTGTAAAGAAGCATCAAGCCTGGAAGCTTACTGCAGATGCAAAAGTGGAAGATGCAGGAAAGACTGTAGCTACTCAAAAATGAAAGGATGCTGCAGCTTATGCTCCTGCTGCGGAACGAGGAGGGCATGCAGGGATTCTGACCCTGCCCCATCTGAATTCTCGGAAGAAGAAAATGAGGACTATTTTTGAAAGTTTTATTTAATACCTTTTACTTTTAATTGCAACAGGTCCCTAATCAGTTACTATTACCCAATTTTACAGGCAGGCCGAGTAAGACAACTCCAGTGTGCCGACTGAATCTACCTGTGAAGCAGAATTCTTTCATGTAGTAAATATCTCAGTCGTATCAGTGGCAAATCAGGTCCCAAAAAGGTAATTGCAGACGCCTTGGTACACCAGAAAACATATTCGTATATTCTAAAAAAAAACACTTTTTTTAGTCAACATTTTGTAAACCTGTTTTTATTTTTAAGTAAAAGTTAAAAATTTTAAACAGTTAGGAAGTTTGAAGTATTCCTACCCTTTGAAGAAAAACACAATTATGTCCCTTTTCACGATACGGCTAGTGATCATTTCAGTGACACTACAAAAAAAAATCGCAGACCTTTTAAAAATAAAAATAGTTTATATTTTTTTTAGCTCAAATTGTACAGAATTGAATGAACTTTCTTTTCGAATATGAAAAAAAGTTTGTTACCTTGATGAAATTTCGAGTTTTTAGCCTTTCTTTGAGATATTTGTCGAGTTTTACAGCACTTATTTTGAAACTGCAGTAAATAGAGAAAAAAACAGTGTTTTTTTATCAATGTAAAAATCATATTCTTGTAGATCTAGATCTCTTCTTTTGAGTGATATAACATTACGCCGGATTTGTCAGCCCAATAACTCGTAAAACAATCCTGAATTGTCACACTTAGTTATAGGCTAAATTTGGCGTTTTTGGCCTATATATCAGAAACGCCTCAACGGCGAACATGCGCCCTACGATATTCGTTTTCAGCATGGTCGACTACCCTAAGACCCATCCTCAGCATTTTTGTACCTTCCGGCATGGGTGGGTGCACGATACAGAATCTGGCGCTCTGACTATTAGTCCCAAACGCACAAACTGAAATAACTTAGTCAACCAAAATCAAGGAGGCACACTTGTGCCTCTTTAAAGAGGCGAACCACGACAATGTTAAGCGATCTTCGGTTCCAGTGGTTGCAGAGGAATGGGGAGGAATGCATTTCGTAGCCCGAGCTCCAACTAAGAAATCCGCCAAATTTCACCCCCCTCCGACTTTTCCTTCATGGGGAAAATCTGGCCGAAAGTTTCGACCCACCAACCCCACCCCCCCCTTTAACGTTGTCCGATCGGACTGAAATTCACAAGTTAAGATCCCCTAGGGCCCAGGAGCTTATCCACGAAATTTCAGCTCGATCCGATAACTCCTTCCCTGTTTTCCAGAAACCACGCAAAGCCACTTAATGTTCATGTTCTCCTTTTGTTTCTTTTTCGCCACGCCTACAGGTCACAGCCGACATCAGATCTGGGTGTACGAAGACTCATTCGACGCGGAATTCTCCGAATAATATTCCTGGAAAGTTTCGTTGGAAAATCTTAACCCCCCGATTTTCTAGCTTAGAAAAACCCATTTCCCCATAAGAGCCCATGTTAATTTATGAAATTCTTAAAAGTTATATTTATACACATGCAGGTATTTCGACTTCAAACATGCCCGGTTAGCTCAGTCGGTAGAGCGTGGGACTTTTGATCCTATGGTCAAGGGTTCAAGTCCCTTATCGGGTGTTTTTTTTCACAAAATATGAAAAATACTTCGTTTTCTTAAGGAGTTAAAGAGGCTGCGTCCCAAAGTCGAACCTTAAAACGTACAGGAATTAGGATTGGCAGTTGGATGGCTGCCGCCCCCCAAACCCCCCGCTTTTAAAGACTCTTTTGTACAGGTTTTTTGTTTTGTTAATTAAAAGAGGGCCTTTCCGAAGCCAAGAGCGGGGGTTTGCACTATCAGACATTATCAATTTGAAACAGATGCCTGCTTGCTTGCTTGTATTAAAATGTGATTCTTTTGATGTAGCTATTGATATCAAATTCCATTTTTTAGAGTTTTGGTTACTATTGAGCCGGATCGCTCCTTACTGCAGTTCGTTACCACGAACTGTTTGATGAGAAGAACCTTGTCTTCAAAAGTAGACGCATTTTGAGCTCTGGCTCAAGACAAGCGAAAACGTTTTTTTTTGTGTTTTTTTATCCCAGAAAAGAATATACATAGCTTTCCAAAACTTAATGTTTGCAAAGCTCCCGGCCTTAGCCCACCATTTCTACAAAAATTTCATAAATTAGACCTTGACCACTTTCTATAAGAAAAAAAGAAGAAAAAATATGCTGCTTAAGAGAAAGCCGGACAGACCACATTGTCGCTCATATACTGAAAATATAATGAAAGTTGGAGCAAAAGAAAAAACAAACATAAATTGTCACAAAATATGGGGGTCTTATTATACCATCTTTCAAACCCCCCTTCGGAAAGGCTGGAGTGTTATTTTCACTTAACTGGATGTAAAAATAAATCTCACAGTTTTTTCCTTTTGTATCATCACAATATAAAATATGAAGTACTACCCAGCTTCCGAGGAGTTTTTCTTTTGGCTAGTGAGTGTTCATCAATAGTTTTTCTTCTAATACATTTTATTCAAGCATACTATACGGTAAAATACGTTTGTTTTAACGTTGACTTAATTTTTCATTATAATTTCTGTTATTAGGTTTCATTTCTTCATTTATAGTAACTTCTGTAAAATTTTGATATATATATATATATATATATATATATATATATATATATATATATATATATATATATATATATATATATATATATATATATATATATATATATATATGTATATATATATATATGTATATATATAAGCGAGTATATATAATGTTTCAATAAAGGCTTATAGTATAATATAATATAATAATATAATATATGATACAATAACATAATAACGCTTATAATATAATCAAACAGTTCGTGGTAACGACCTGTCAGTAAGGAGTGACCAGGCTCAATAGTAACCAAAACTCTAATAACGGGATTTCGATACCAATAGATACATCAAAAGAATTGGATTTCTATGCTGATTTTCAATATATAAATTTCATCAAGATTAGTCCAACCCATCATTAAAAGTTACAAGCCAGAGAAAATTTGCCTTATTTTTGAAAAAAAGGAGAAGCGCCCCTTAAAAGTCATAGAATCTTAGTGAAAATAACACAATCAGATTCAGCGTATCAGAGAATCCTACCATAGAGGTATCAAGTTCCTATTTGCACAAATGGAAAATTTTTATTTTTTGCCACAAGAAAGATTATTTTATTTATTTTTCCAGAGGTGATCGTATCGATCCAGTGGCCCTAGAATTTTGCGAGAGGGCTCATTCAAACAGAAATTAAAAGTTCTAGCGCCCTATTTAAGTGATCAAAAAATTAGAGGGCGACTAGGTCCCCTCCCACGCTCATTGTGCACCCAAAGCCACCGAATCAAAATTTTGAGATAGCCATTTTGTCCAGCATAGTCGAATTATCTAATAACTACGTCTTTGATGACGACTTAATCCCCTACAGTCCCCGGGGGATGGGCTGCAAGTTCTGAACATTGCCCATTGTTTACATATAGTATTGGTTATTAATAAGTATAAAGACGTTTTCAGGGGGGATTTTTTTCCGATGGGGAGATCGGGGGGATTGGGTTACGTGGGAGGATCTATCCACGGACGAATTATTCATAGGAGAAGATAATTTCTACGAAGGGGGCGCTGGATATCCCTTCATTACTTTAAAAAACTACCAGCAGTAAATAAATACAATCAAATAAAAAACAAGTTTTTTCAAATGAAAGTAAGGAGTATCATTGAAATTCAAACGAACATAAATTATTACGTATATGAGGGAGTTCGTCCCTTCGTCAGTACCTCACTGTTTACGATATAATAACCATTATTACATATACCATTACCAATAACCATTTATACCAATAACCATTATTACATATAATAATGGTTATTGGGAAATGCACAGTCGTTTTCAGGGGATTTTTTTTTTGGTTTTGGGGGTGGGGTTGAGGGGAGGGGGCTATGTGGGAGGATCTTTCCTTGGAGAAATATGTCATGGGGGAACAGAAATTCAATGAAAAGGGCGCAGGATTTTCTAAAATTACTATAAAAAAATGAAAAAATAAACATGGAAAAATTCTTTCAATTGAAAGTAAGGAGTACCATTGAAACTTAAAACGAACAGAGATTATTACGCATATGAGGGGTTCTAAAAATACTTTAGCATAAAGAGCGAGGTATTTAGGAGGAGATAAATACCTAGCTCTTTATGCTAAAGTATTTTTAGTAATTTCAACTATTTATTCTACGGCCTTTCTGATTCAGGGGTCATTCTTAAGGAATCGGCACAAAACTTACGATTTAGTGTAAAGAGCGAGGTATTAACGAGGGTAGAAACCCCCTCATATAGATAATAAAAATTTAAGAATATAAAAGTTTGTTACGTAAGTTAATTCTTAAGTTACGTATATTTTTACTAATAAAAAAATTCGTTAAAAATTAAAATTTATAGTTGCCTTTTTGTGTAACCGAAAAATTGCATGGCAACTAGACCTCCTTCCCCATCCCATATTTCTCAAAATTGTCTGATCAGAACTAAGAGAAAGCCATTTAGCCAAAAAAGGAATTAAAAAGTAAATTTCATTTTAATAATTTATGTGTGGAGAGCCAAAATCAAACATGCATTAATTCAAAAACGTTCAGAAATTACATAAGAAAAACTAGTTTTTCTAACTGAAAGTAAGGAGCGACATTAAAACTTAAAACGAACAGAAATTACTCCGTATATGAAATGGGTTGTCCCCTCCGCAATCCTTCGCTCTTTACGCTAAAGTTTGACTCTTTACCACAATTCTGCTTTTTAAGACAATTAAAAGCTTTAGCATAAAGAGCGAGGGATTGCGGAGGGGATAACCCATTTCATATACGGAGTAATTTCTGTTCGTTTTAAGTTTTAATGTCGCTCCTTACTTTCAGTTAGAAAAACTAGTTTTTTTTTATGTAATCTTTTAAAGATCTATTCTTTCATTTACTTCAGTCATCTCAGAATTGCTCAGCTTGTGACTCTCATTTTCATAAAAATAGTTTCAACTTCATTGGCTGTTTTTTACTATGACTTGCAAAATTAGTCCCGCAAATATTGCTAATTGAGTAACGTTGGAGAATATTTCCGTGGAGAAATTTCTCGTGGGGGAAGGGAGGGGGAGGGGGAGGGGGAGATCGATTTCTCGATATTTAAAATATGATCAGCAATTAAACAAAAAACAAGTTTCTTTCAGCTGAAAGCAAGAAGCAATATTAAAACTTAAAACGAACAGAAAATTTTATGTATATGAGATTGTTTGCCTCTCCTCAGTAGCTCGCTCTTGCGCTAAAGTTTCTCTTTGAAGCCGTATTACGAATAATGACGGAAGGAAACTGAATTCGGTGTAGATCAACTGTAGAAGTAGAACTTGGATTGTGCTGACATCTTCCGAATGGGAGGGCGACGTGTCTTCAGGATTTCATCATAAGTTTTCGATATTTACCTAAAGTTTTGTCTGTGTTACTTATCTCAGGCTGGTTGCCTGATCGAAATTTCTAGCAATTTTCTTATAAATAATTTAGCAGAATTACTAAAAAGCATTCATTTTAGTTGCAATTCGCAGATTTGATCAATCATCGGTCAATCATCGGTTGCGTCGTACTGCATGACTATTATCCCGCTATGATAGGAGAACATTAGTTGGGGTTTTGGATCAAGTAAAACCTCTTTCAACTTCCTCTGATTATCTGTTCTGTATGATTAGGCTGTAAAATAGGATAAAACTGCTTTTTACAAAGTCTCTGTCTTTTATTAGTTGATGCAATTAACAGCATCTAGGTTTAAGGGTGGACCACCACCTTACAAAGCCACTGGCCACAACCAAGAACTGTTAATCTCCAAAAAGCATATAATTCAAAAGGGGTCGGAAACTATGGAACAAACTGAAAAAATCTTGTGTTTCTGAGAACCTTCACATCCAAAGTCCCTTTCTATTGGTGCATGGTCTCAAACAACGTGCCATAATTACGAATACGAACTGGAGAACGTGGCACTGACCCTTCAATCAGTGGCAATCTATATCTATGTTAAGGTTTAATGTTGCTTTTTAATTGTCTTAATATATGTATATATATATATATATATATATATATACATATATATATATATATATATCTATATATATATATATATATATATATATATATATATATATATATATATATATATATATATATATATATATATATATATATATTTTGTCTGTCATGAATATATATATATATATATATATATATATATATATATATATATATATATATATATATATATATATATATATATATATATATATATATATATATATATATATATATATATATATATATTCATGACAGACAAAACCCTGACTCGTGCCTGGCTTTGGACCCTTCTTGTCGTTTTCAAGCGGCATTATGCCACAGCTATACCATATACTCTTCAATGCAGATTATTCATATCCAATTTCTTCACAAATATACAATTAATTGTTAAAGAAATAGCGTATCTTATTAGCAATTAGCGGAAAAATAATCAATATGGCAATTAAGGCAATAAACGTGACCAAAATAATGGCTTCCTTATGACATGACTTTTCAGGATTGATTTGCTAACTTGATATGTATTACCATCAAAGAACAAAAATACACAATTACAATCGTTAATTACTTTAGAGTCGCAAACGTGATAAAACTAAATATTTTGTATCTGTGAAAAATGCTAGCAAGCCAAACTTAAGTGACTCCTTTATAACAAAAATAACAGTCTATTTTTCAACATCAGTTTGTAGGTAATAGAGACATCTTAGCCCAGCTAGGTTTTTTAACTTACATTTATAACTGAAATAAGATTTTTTTCACCCGTGGCAAAAAGTTCTTTTCGTCCAATACTTAGTAAATTAAAGCATTTTAAAGCAGATGGCCAGTATTACATTTGGCTAATTTCGGAAAACTGGCCCAACAGCTTCGCATTATGATGGGAACGACCCATAGTTAAACTACTGATTGGGGATCAGTATCTGAAGTATCTAATTAAAAAAAAATATAGTATTGCAAGAATACACACAATATATTTTTGTCTATCAGTTTCACTTGCGACAAAGGAGTTCTTTCCTTCCAATGCTCAGTAAAGAACTTAACAACGAACATCCAGGGATACTAATTCAACAGGGTGGGGCAGGTTAAGCAATTGTCCTTAAAAATTTATATCCCTTCCTGGATTTTGAATAAATTTTCTTTCGGTGTCTTCGTTGAAAAATCGAAAAAAAATAATAAAAAATCACCCTCCCATTGAATTTTGAAGAATATTTTTGTTTTTTTTCATTAAAAAACTGAACGAAAATGCCAACCCTTCAGTATATTAACATGAATTGGCATCCTCGCAAAGTGCTTGTATTTTAATAGGCAAATTCGGAAAAAAAATGGCCACACTTTCCTACATGCAGAAAACTCTATATCCTACCTACGGATATTTAACCAATAAAACAGATTTTGCTATATCTTGGAACGTATAAATTCTTACTGTAAAATTAGAGAATCTTTTTTATTCTAAAAATTTAATTTGACCAGATCTTACACATATTTTCCAGTATGAAATATCAACATCAAATAGAACCAAAAATTGTAAAAATTCTCTATCCCCAGGGGCTGACATGAGGTTGAATAAAAACAGTTTTAGGGTGTCGAAATTTGAGAAGGCTTTGACAAGAGCATAAAGATATGTTAAACTCCAAATGAATTTTTTGTAATAGTAATAACGTTTTTTTTTGTTCAGTAAAAGTATGGGAGAGTATAGAGACATTTGAATACAACAATTCTTTTTAGATAGGCTATACCATCAAAATAGAAGTCTTATGAAAAGAAAAAGAACAAACTTATGTTAGGACCTTTTTAATTATTAGGTTATCACAATTCGGATCAACGTTTACTAATCATGAAAGAAAGGACTTTTTATACTATCGTATAGAATCAGCTCAGAAAAAGAAGCATGCTTTGTCTGTATTTTTGGTAAAAGATCAAATTGAAAGTTAAAAAGCATTTAGACCAAATTCAAGATTTAAAAATTTAATCATGAGTTGTTTCGTCTATTGCAATAATCTATCATCTATCGAAATCATCTATCTGAAAAAGTTTTTCCATTAACGCTAACTGCTGATTCCTTCAAGCGAAAATTAATGAGATGCACTTTATTGAAAGGAAATCCATGCGTCATAAGAATTGAACCTTGTATAGCGCCAAAGCAGCTGATGTAATCGAATTTCTTCTTCGTCTAGAATATAATTTTTGAGCCACCACCAGAATCCTAAGAATGAATTCCGAGGAAAAGAACCTTATATCCTTTGAACACTAATGAAACAACTATATACTGTACTAGTGTCCAGAATCGAAAAGCACAGGTTAAATCGTGATTTAGATTTAATAAGAACGGGTTAAATCTGACAAGCGTTAAATCATGACGTGACCTAACAAACTTTCAGCAGATGCAAATTCCATTTAATTTGAGTAACTGAGAGCGTACTTCCTGAATACAGGGTTTTGGCAAGTAGAGATAACTTCAATATTCCGAAGACATATTTTGCTGATAATAAATATATTTGGTTGAAGTGACATAATTTGCAAAGTTTACGATAGCTGGAAGGCTCAATGAACAATAAGTAGCTCTTTTTGAACCAAGTTTTTGAAAGCTGTTAAATTTTTCTCTTTAGGCTTAAGCCATTAAACCCAATTATTCTAGCCATTTAAACCCTAACTTTTAGACAATTCACACAAAATTTTATGGCGTAGAAACCACATTTTATAGGGACTGATAAATTCCAAAGCCGTCACTTGCTGCTTCTGAAAGTAGTGTGAGAGAAATCACCACCTAGTAACTCAAATATATTTGAAAGTTTTTTGAGGTATAGAACAATTTTTATTGAGCTGCATTTTGAATCAAATGATCTATATCATTTGTTGAAGTCCTTGAAATTCCTACGTAATGAAGCATAAGGCCGCCCTCCCTCCCAGGGGATGTTGTCTTTCTAAAACTTATCTTATTGCATTATGAAAGAGTACAAGTAATCGGGCAAAAGTGACATAACAGTGACGGTTTTTTCTACGTAGCATGAAGTATCTCATTTACATGCCTAATGACACAGAGGTGGAAAAGGTGAAGCAGTGATCATGAGCCTTCTCAGTGAGGCGGTGTGGGGCAATTGCTACCAGGGGCTTTTTCCAGCGATCTTAAATGTTAATATTTCACTTTTCCCATTTATATGCAAGGTATCAGTTTGTTCAAACATAAATAAACAATATATTTAGACGCATTAGAACCCTATCGTAGAGGTCACGATAGCTTCAGGCGCGTAGAAGATTCAAGGCTATGCAGAATTTCCATCCATATAAACAATATTACGTCCACCAAAAATTATCAACTCTTTCTCTTAACTCTACTTTTTAAAGCAGTAAAAAACTTTAGCGTAAAGAGCGGGGGGTTAAGGAGGAAAAGCCACTTTAATATACGGAGTAATTTCTGTTCGTTTTAAGTTTTAATGTCGCTCCTTCCTTTCAGTTAAAAAAACTAGTTTTTTTATTTAATTTCTGAACGTTTTTGAATTAATGCAAGTTTTGATTTTGGCTCTCCGCACATAAATAATGAAAACGAAATTTCCACTTATTTTTTTTTGACTAAATGGCTTTCTCATAGTTTTAATAGGAGGATTTTGAGAAAAAGGAGCGGGGGAGGAGGCCTAGTTGCCCTCCAATTTTTTGATTACTTAAAAAGGTAACTAGAACTTTTAATTTTTTACGAACGTTTTCATTAGTAAAAAATATACGTAATTTACGAATTAACTTACGTAACCAACTTCTATTATCGTATTTTTTTACTACGTATATGAGGGGGTTCACCCCCTCGTCAATACCTCGCTCTTTACACTAAAACTTGAATTTTGTTCCCATTCCTTAAGAATAATCCCTGAATCACAAAGGCCGTAGAATAAATAGTTGAAATTACTAAAAACACTTTAGCGTAAAGAGCGCGATATTACGAGGAGGTGAACCCCTCATATGCGTAATAATTTTTGTTTAATTTAAGTTTTAATGCTGCTCCTTACTTTCATTTGATATAACTTTTCATATTTATTTTTTCTTGTTTTTTTAAATAATGCTAGAAAGTCCTGCGCCCCCTTCATTGAAATTGTCTTCATAAATAATTCCTCCATGGAAACAATCTCCCACGTAACCCCCCTCAACTTCTCCCCCCTCCCAAGAAAAAAAACCCTGAAAACATCTGCACACTTCCCAATACCAATTAGTATATGTAAACAACGGTCAAAATTTGTAGCTTGCAACCCCTCCCACGGGGACTGTGGGGGAGTAAGTCATCCCCAAAGACATAGTTATTAAATTTTTCGACTATGATGAACAAAATGGCTATCTCAGAATTTCGATTATGTGACTTTGGGGAAAATGAGCGTTGGAGGGGGCCTAGGTGCCCTCCAATTTTCACTTGTTCACTTAAAAGGGCACTAAAACTTTTAATTTCCGTTAGAATGAGCCTTCTCGCGACATTCTAGGACCACTGAGTCGATACGATCATCCTTGGGAAAAAACAAAACAAAACAATTAAACACGCATCCGTGATCTGTCTTCTGGCAAAAAATGCGAAATTCCACATTTTTTCAGATAGGAGCTTGATATTTCTATAATAGGGTTCTCTGATACGCTGAATCTGATGGTGTAATTTTTGTCAAAATTGTATTACTTTTAAGGGGTGTTTTCCCCTCTTTTCTAAAATAAGGCGAATTTTCTAAGGCTCTTCTTCGATAGGTAAGACTAAACTTGATGAAACTTATATATTTAAAATCAGCATTAAAATGTGATTCTTTTGATGCAAATATTGGTATCAAAATTCCGTATTTTACAGTTTTGGTTACTATTGAACCGGGTCTCTCCTTACTAGAGTTCGTTAGCACGAACTGTTTGAATAGCAATTTTTACCCTGAGCTGTCAGCAAGTTTTATTTCTGGGACAGCCAATCAATTTGATGGTCAGGTCAATCGGACCAACACTCAACCAGAGAAATAAAACCTTCCATCACACAAAGAAAATCGCATTTCGTGATGCAGAGATTTCAGGATGCAGATTAGATGGTTGCAGAAAAACTATTAAGGGATGTCTGCAATATTTTAACAATTTTTTCCAATCGATTTAGCCGAGATTTAGCCAGTAAGTTTTTCATGGTCTGAAATCCTCAATTGGAGATTTTAGCCTACCCTTAAGAACGAGGCAAATCGCTTATTTGCATGGCTAGCATTTAATTCTATTTTTTTCTGCTAAGGCAAGCTTTCTACTGTAAGATCGCAGAGAGATGTTGCAAATTTATCTTAATCACTCCATCGTAAACTAGCATACGGTACCAAAAATAAACCTTTTGGTGCTATTTCTAGACTGAAAAGACTGGAAAGCATAACAAGGGTACTATTTTAATCTCCATGGCTGAAAACCTTAAAAAAGTTTAATAGACTCTCTCTTGTATGCGTCCCCTCCCAAGCTTTTTGAAAAAAATGCTGTCTGGTTTAAAATCTGTCTTTTATGTATCTTTATGTTCTTGAAATTGAATGATTTACATTTTTGAATGATTATATTTTTTGAAAAACTTCTGTTTTCCGAAAAATGTTTATTTTTTAATTTAGTGATTTAAGAATAACACCAAATATTACTAATTTTCTTTGCTTTGTTGGCAATACTAGTTTGATGGCCGCTATTTTGTGAAAACAGCCTCACAGAAAATAGTAAAGACAGAAAAATCCAATCTCATTTCCATAATGGAGACCAACATTAATATGACAATTTATTATTGTAAGCAGTGGAAACTTATTATAGTAATAGAAAGACGATTTTCTGTATTCATGGGCTTTTATTCTGCACAAAAAAATTGTATACTTACAGACTTTTATATTTACTGCTGCATAAGCGAAACGGTTAAATAGTTCATTTACTGAAAAGATTTGATGCATTGAAGCTCATGTTTCCTGCAAAGAATGTTATTTTGTGACAAGCCTACAGCTGTAATTTACCCCAAATGGACAATATGTTTATTTTATTAGATTCGTTAGTTTCAAATACGCCATACATTCACTAAACCATTGCCACGAATTTTATAATAATTTTTAGATATTAATAAATTTAATTTTCTTAAATAAAGAAAAATGTGTATACTTCCACTTTTCATACATAAACTTTTACACTTTTCTTTAAATAAGGAAAAAATGATGTATACTTACAGGCTTTTATATTTACTGCTGCATAAGCAAAACAGTTAAATAGTTCATTTACTGAAATGATTTAATGCACTGAAAATCATATTTCCTGCAAAAAATATTATTTTGTGACAAGCCTACAGCTGTAATTTGCCCCAAAAGGACGTTATATTTATTTGATTACATTAATTAGTTTCAAATTTGCCATACACTCACTAACCCATTGCTACAAATTTTACAATATATTTTAAATAAACAAAAATGTGTCTTATTTTCATGTGTTTCTGGAAATCTTTCAAGGTATTTTTCAGTTAAAAAAAATGCAAGGCAAGCTTAAAAACAAATAGTATCGCAGGTGGATAAGTCTGAATCTATGATGCCGATTGGTGGATAGGCTATGAAACCCTGAAAACATGAACTGTAAAAAATATTAATTCCCCCTCTAAGTTATGATTTCCTTGGTTGTTATGTAAAAGGGCTGGGCTGTTACATAATAGAGGATATTTTCTTAAAAAAGCCTGTAAGGGCTATGAAAAATCCTTCAGGGTCCACTAGTGGAGAAAAATCCTTCATGGCTCACTAGTGGAGAACTTTCAAGACGCCGGCCCCTAGCAAGCAATTCCACCGGGCTCCTAACAACCAATTCCCCCGACAACGGGGACCCTTAGCAACCAATTCCAACGGGGCCCTAGCATCAAATTTCATCGGGGGCTACTAGCAGCCATTTTCACCAACAAGACGTTTTTCAAGACGTTTCAAGATTTCTTTCGATGCTGTGTAATAGGGGAGAGTTTACTTGCGTTAAGGATAATGTAATCTCGCCTGACATGGAGACTTCATGGGCCCGTGGGGGACCTCAACTTGTAACCGAGGAGGACAAACAAGGAGGGTGTTATGTAATGACAATGCACACGTGGGTGCATTCGTTTTTTTTAGATTTCATTTCTTTCAAAAAGATTTTTTCAGGGAACCCTTATAATCGAAGGATTTTGTCCGCATTAGGATTAAAGAAAGATTCACCTCGATAAAATGGAGCCCTATACAGGTGGACTAATATAGCCTTTCTGATACCATTATTCGAAGAATACTTTCGACATAATAACCCTTTGCATGCACGGAGAAATCCCTGCCCGCCTTCTAGAACGATTATATGCTTCAAATGTTTCTAACATTTTCCAGATGAGAGATCACAAGCATCCCAATATATTTATTTTTACTCTGTTAGATGCACCTGCATGTTACATCCATATTAATTTTTTAAAGTGACCTATACAGGTGAAGTTAGCTATTGAATCAGCGAGATGTTACACAGCATTGGCATTAGTTTTTTCATAGCATAAATGATTACGTGTTAAACATTCCTCCTGAAACAAGAAACCTAAAGAATGAAGGCTTTTTATTGTACATACAACTGTTTTTAATAAAAATGTTCATAAAATCACAAAAAAGCACTTAAAACGCAACAAACAAAAAACAAAACGTGAAAAAACCTGATACAGGATAAAACTTAAGCAAAAACCAAGCGTAAATTAAAGAAAGGAGAGGGTCCTAGCAACCATCACTGGGGGTGGAGGGTTGCTAATAGAAGTAATTTAAAACATACTATATGTTATTTCTGAGAGGCCCTGATGATAATACATAATTGGGTGTACCTTCCTGTTACATTTTATTAATTTAAATCTTGATACTAGCAAAATCACATTTTGAAAAATGAAATATACAAACGAAGAAAAAAGAGACAGATTTTGCATTAGGTTATTTCTTAGAAGTTTTAATGAAAGTCCCATGTTTCTTTGAGCCGAGACTATGTATATTACACGCCAAGATGACAATATATGGCTGGCCCACCCCCTAGCAACCTATTCCAGAGTGGGAGGCATGTTATAAGAGATACATTTAATCCATATTAATAGGTATTTCTGAGAGGTATTAATGAAAATGCCACATTTCTATTGCTCTATTAGACGCACCTGTAAAAAAAGAGACATATTTTTGCATTTGGTTATTTCTGAGAGGTTTTAATTGTCCTGCTACGTTTCTTTGAGCCAAGGTTATGCGTATACACACTACCGTGACAATGAATGAATGAATGAATGAATTTATTTTACAACCCATCAACAACACAAAGGCATGGCGATGGAGTATCACAAAAAAAAGAAAAGAAAAAGAAAAAGAAAGACATATTCAAAAACTGGAACAAATATATACAAAACAAAAACACAAATAAACTAGACTTTAAAAAAAGTAAACCACTTTAAGGGTGGTAAACCTCTTTTGACGACAATTTTACATATAAATTATCCAGCTGTACGATCGGATCGAGAACTCCATAGTTTCGTTTCAATACGGTGTTACGGGACCATATTGGAACGCACAGAAGAAACTTCGCATAACGAAAAAATAGTTGTCTAATCTGCTTCTTATCACTTTCATTCAGAATAACTGTGAACGGAGCTAATTACAAAACATAAGGAAGAAAAACAGCATTATATATTTTTGCAAGGAGTTTTTTTTCATATTGGTTTGTGACAGTACTAAAGAAGAATAAGCAGTCCAGATTTTCTTTTCAGTTCTGGCCACCAAGAACTATCTTGTTGAAGACATTGAGTCTCCAATAGGAAGACCTTGGTAAATAAGCTCTTGAGACGGGGAAGCGAATGCTCCACTAAGATTCACTAAAGTTGAAGCCATCTCAGACGGGCAATTAAACAGAAGAACTTGGTATTTCCCAGTGTTAAGATTCAAACCATTCTTTATGAATTCACTCGAAATCACATTAAAACTCTCCTCTAGACTAGACACTGACCGACCCAAGTTTAGCAAGTCATCTGCATAACATAATACTGACGCGTTAGTCGCTTTCACAACATACGAAATCGGTATGCTATCCTCAGCTGGCAGTGTAGTATTAATATACAGCATCGGTGACTGAGCGCATCAGTTTTTTCTTTACCAGACCGGTTTGGATCTCCACTTCCCCCTTCTTGGCCCGTGTCCTCCTCCAGGACCCCAAGGACTTACTTATAGGAGGAGTTGTTTTCGGATGATAGATCGACTTATCTTTCATAAAATGAACGGTGACGTAATTGCGCCCTGTTAAATACCTATATACACAGGGATACCAATCGGGATGATTGACCCCTCAATTTTCAGGCGCACCTTTAGTTGGTAATACATATAAAACAGCGGGCCGACAAAATCAGTTGCAATGCCACGCCTAATCAGCTCTAACATCGCCTGTGAATGAATCAATGAACCAAATGCATTAGTAATATCATATGCACTGACAACCAAAATTTCTCCTTTCCCAACAAAATCTACCAACACCTAGCAAAGTGATCTAAGTGCCTGGAAGCATCCAAACTGTAACTGAAAACAGAACTGGAAGGGCACCCCACCATAGCAAGCAATTCCAGAGGGGGGGAGGGTTGTTATTACAGACAAATATAAACCAAATTAAGAGTTATCTCTGAGAGCTATTAATGAAAATGCCTTGTTTACTTGACCCGGTGTTAGATTTCAGTCCCCTCCGCTGATAAGATTATGCTTAAAGTCCATTGATTCATGTTTATGCAATCCACTCGCAACGTGACACCTGCTGCAGCAATTCATGCAACTCTGGCAACAAGCGGCTGGCCCACGACACCCATATGATACATATTATCATTCATAAGACACTTTCCAGATATTTTTTGAAAAAGTTATGCTTAAAGTCCGCTGATTCGTGTTTTTTTCCAGCCAACCCACGACGTAATACCCCCACGGCAATTCACACATTCATGGCAATATGTGGCATGGCAATATGTTCTTTAGGTATTTTATTGTTAATAATCATGTCTAAAGTCCATTGATTCGTGTTTTTGCAAGCCATCCCTCAACGTGACGCTCTCCACGAAAATCCACGCTACCATGCCGCACTATGGCTGACCCTCTGGCACCCCTAATAATATCTGATATTTATTAGATATTTTCTTGATTATTTCTACAGTCCTTCGATTTGTGTTTTTACAAGCCCCCCCTTTCATACACCATGTCAATTCACTCCAGTGTGCCACACTATTACTAGCCCTCTGATACCCCTTACATGCCTAAGACATTTTCCAAATATTTTCTTGTTAAAAATCATGCTTAAAGTTCACTGATTCGTGTTTTTGCAGGCCACCACTGAACGTGAAGCCCTTCATGGCAATTCACTCCATTATGCCACACAATGACTGGCCCTTGGGTGCCCCTCATCATTCCTAAGAAATTTTTCCAGATATATTCTTTTTTTTATGAAGTGATTTTCAATTTGACTTCCCCCGGTTCTGACCCCCAGTTACATGGCTTCTACCTCAAATTCTGCTGGCTTCCACCCCGGTTCAACCGATTCTTGTTACCACTATGCCCGCTCTGATCCGAAAATCAAATCTGATTCTGGTTGTGTCAGTTCTGGTTCCCCCAGTTCTACCCCTGATTCCACAATTCTGATTTAGCCAGTTCTGCTCCAAGTTCCACCAATTCGAAATTTTTTTATTCGGCTGTCTCTGTTGTAGTGTGTGGCTGGTCATCGACAATAGCTAGTTTATTATACGTTTTCGATCAGTATCATTTTACATTGGAAGGATAAACACTCACAACTTATTTTAAAAGGTAAAATTAAAATATTCCAAGAAAATGTGTGTGCATGACAAAGTTATCGTCACGTTGAATGCTGACAATGAGAAATAATTGAGTGATGAAACAAGTGAGTAGTATCCCCCCTGTGAGTTTAAGTTGCCAGTCCATCCTACCCTTTTCTTCTATAGTGGTTTAATATCACAAAGAAGAATTAACGGCGATTCCACCAATACTGCCATCTAAATAACCATAACCCAAATACAGATGGCGTTATTGTTAATCGTAGTCGTAGATTGTGACACGTTTTCTTTTCCGACAATACATTTTTAGCCTCTAAGCAGTTTTCCATTGATTTTGTGAAAATTATGTATGTTGTAGGAACCGAAAGTGAGACCCATTACTGCCTATGGTAAAAGAACGACACACTGCTCGACCGAGCCTACATGTCATTGATAATATTATGTTCGTAGAAATATATTCTAAGGCAATGAATGTGTTGTTTTTGTGACACTGGCCAACTGATGTTAAGCGTCACTATCTCATAATAAGTTAACTGCGCAATCGATATTTGTTTCCAGGACGATTTTTGGCATCATCCCAAGAATATTCATACTATGAGAATTTAAGAAGCTTGCTTGAAAGATATATTCTTTTGTTGGTTAATGAAACTTGTTTCGATCTCTAAGAATTGTAATGACTACAACCGGACAGGAATCTTTTTTGTAATGTAACGGTCCTGAGCGCATCAGTTTTTTCTTTACCGGAGCTTGTGCACCGGTTTGGATCCCCACTTTCCCCTTCTGGGCCCGTGTCCTCCTCCAGGACCCCAAGGACTTACTTATTGGGGGAATTGTTTTCGGATGATAGATTGACTTATCTTTCATAAAATGAACTCACTTTTCAATTGGTTTTCTGAAATTTATGTTGTCTTTAATTGGGGCTTAAAGTTATTTTAATTTTTATACTTAGAATTCTCGGGACTTAGAATTATTTTGTGATTCCGAGAGTTTCGTGGTATGTTTCTGAGAATTTCAAGAATGATACGTTATCTGGTATTGCGTAATCATTCATGTTGTCAGTTAACAATACAATATAACATACTACAGCCCTCACATCTAGTCTTCTGAAGCACATATACTCTGGCAGCCCATTCCCTGATATACTATTGGAATTGCTAACACCTTTAAGGCCCCATTCCAAGAACATACATCCTGATTTCCGAGAATTCCTTGGTATGCTTCTGAGAATATCAAGAATGATCTCAAGAATCTTCAAGAAAGATATCTAGTATTACGTAATCATTCATGTTGTCAGTGAAACAATACAATACATCTTGTGACATCCCTCACTTCTGATTCTTTGAGATAGAAACTGAGTCAACAGCAGTTCTAGCTTTTAAGTAGTTCCATTGATTTTTTTCAAATCTACGGTTTTGGGACTTAGATTTATTTATTTTTTTTTACTTAGAACTTTTGAGGAATCTTTTGGTACGTTTCTAAGAATTACTATCAATAATACATGTGTTATCTGGTATTTCGTAATCCTTCTGGTTTTCAAGAGTTTCGTGGCATGTTTCCGATAATTTCAAATATTGTGTGTTATCTGGTATTGCGTAATCAGTCATATTGTCAATGAAACAATACAATATATGTCATGATAGCCCTCACATCTGGTCTTTTGAAATAACAACTGAGTCAAAAATAAATTTTAGCTTCTAAGCAATTATTTTGGGACATTAAAAATTTATAGAATGACACATTATCTGATATTCAGTAATCATTCATGTTGTCTTTGAAAAAACACAATGCATCCTGTGACAGCCTTCACATTTCGTCTTTTGTGATAATAACTGAGTCAACAACAGTTTTAGCAGTTCTTAGCAGTTTTCTGTTTATTTTATGATATTGATATTTTTTTGGGACGTGAAATTGTTTTTATTTTTTACTTAGAATTTCTTGGGGAATTTCTTGGCATGTTTCCGAGAATTCTAAAAATAATGCGCTATTTGCTATTGCGCAATTGTTTTAGTTTCCTAGAATTGTAAGGCACGTTTTCGAGAATTTCAAGGATGGTGCTTCTGAGCCTCTAAGCTGTTTTCCGATGATAAATTCACTTTTTTTGGGGTGGGAGGACTTTTTTTGGACTTGGAATTTCTTGGGGATTTATCTGGTATTGTTTAATCATTCATTTTGTCAGTGAAACAATAAAATACATCATGTAAGATCCGTCATATCTAGTCTTTTGAGACACAGATACTTCTATGGCAGCCAATAATCCGATGTAATATTGGAGATACTAACACCTTTTTGACATCCTTCCTAGAATATGAATTCTGGTTTTCAAGAATTTCTTGGCATGTTTATGAAAAATTTCAGGAATGATGCGTCACTGGTATTGCGTTATTGTTCATGTTGTCATTGAAAAAATACAATAAATCTTGTGACAGTCCTCACATCTGGTCTCTTGAGGTAAGAACTGAGTTAACAACATTTTTAGCTTTTAAGCGGTTGCCCTTTGATTTTATGAGGTTTATGGGTTTTGGGACTTAGAGCATTAAATCCTGTTACAACCCTCGCATCTGGTCCTTGAGATAACAGTTGAGTCAACACAATTTTAGCTTCTAAGCTGCTTTCTATTCTTTTTTTTAAATTTACTGATTTGGAAAACTGAGAATTTACATATATAATACAATACAATATAACAACATATAATACAATATAACATGCTACAGCCCTCACATCTAGTCTTCTGAAGCACAGATACTCTGGCAGCCCATTCTCTTATATACCATTGGAATTGGTAACACCTTTTAGGCAGCATTCCAATAACATACATCCTGATTTCCGAGAATTCCTTGGTATGTTTCTGAGAATATCAAGAATGATCTCAAGAATCTTCAAGAAAGATATCTGGTATTACTTAGTCATTCATTTTGTCAGTGAAACAATACAATACATCTTGTGACAGCCCTCACATCTTGAGAATTTCAAGAAGGATGTGTTATCTGGTATTGTATAATCCCTCAGGTTGTGAGTGAAACAGTATAATAAATCCTGTGACAGCCCTCACATGTTGTGTTTTGAGATAACAACTGAGTCAACGACATTTCTAGCTTGTAAGAACTTTAACATTGATTATATGTAATTTAAGTTTTTCGGGACTTTTTGACTTAAGGGGATTTAGAATCCTTTTTGATACGGAGAATTTCTTGGCATGTTTCCCAGAATTTTCTTATCAAAACTTGTATGCACAATAAAAAGCCTTCTTTCTTTAGATTTCTTGTTCCAGGACAAATCTTCAATACGTACTCATTTACGCAATGAAATATCTAAGGCCAATGCTATGTAACATCTCACTGATTCAATAGCTAACTTAAACTGTCTAGGTTATTTTAGAAAAATAACAAAGCTGCAACATGAAGGTGTATCTAATAGAGCAAAAATCAATAGTATTAAAATGCTTTTGGGTTCTCGTATGGAAAGAGTTGGAAACATGTGAACCATTTAATCGTTCTAGAAGGCGGTTAGAGAATTCTCCGTGCATGAAATAAGTTTTCATGTGGAAAGTTTTCCTCGAATATTGATGATAGAAAGGCTTTCATAGTCTACCTGTCTAAAGCTCCAATCCATTGAGCGGGATTTCCTTTCTATCCAAAATGCAGACAAAAATCTTTAGATTATAAAGGTTGCCTGAAATAAATGTATTGAAAGAAGAAGAAATCTCTAATAAACGCACTGAAAGAAAAAGAAAATATCTGAAAGTTTTATGTAACAACCTACGTGTTCATTGTCATTAAATAGCACCCTACGTATGCGCCCTCCTGAGTTGCAAGCGGGGTTCCCCATGGGCCTCTAATTTATACCATATCAAGTGAAATTGCGTCATCCTTTACACAAGTAAATATTCACCTACTATATCCAAATAACATCCAAAGAAATCTGGAAACGTATTGAAAAACATCTTGTCGGTGAAACTTGTTGCTATTGCCCCCCTCTCCCGATAGAATTTGATGCTAGGGAATGGTTGAAATCGCTTGCTTGGGCCCCACTGGAATTGGGTGCTATGGGCTTCTTTGGAATTAACTGCTAGGGCCCTCCGTTGGAATTGGTTGCTAGGACACACGTTGAAACAGAATACTAGGGGTCTTTTGTTGTAATTGGACACTAACGGCCCCATTGAAATTGGTTTCTATGGGGCTCGGTGAAATTGGATGCAAGGAACCCCAGAATAATTGAATACTAGGGCCCCCGTTTAAATTGAATGCTAGGCCCCCCGTTTGAATTGACTGCTAGGCCCTTGCGTGGAATTGGTTACTACGGGTCCCACGTTGGAGCTCCTCGCGTGGGCCCCATTTGAAGTTGTTTCTAGCGGCCTAGTGGAATTGCTCGCTAGAATTTCTCGTCTTGAAGGTTCCCCACTAACAGGCCTTGAAGGTTTTTTCCTGGCCCTCGTAAGTTTTTTTTAAAGAAAAAACTCTATTATGTAACAGCAAAACCCTATTACATAAAAACCTAGGAAATCATCATTTAGCGGCAGGCCTGAAGGTTTGTCCCGAAACCCTTAGGTTTTAACTAATTAACATACGCTTCGTTTAGAAAACATTCTCAATCACGTAAATAACGCCTATCTATCTTAGAAAACATTCCCTAAGACGTAATATATACCTTCGTGACGAAGAAGTTTAAAAAAAGTTTCAGGGCTGGGTTTCAAATGGATAGGGATGCGTTTAAGCCTGAAACCCCCTCGCCACTTTTACGCAGCCTGAGCAACATGATATACAGCAGCAACATTTGGTTGGCTCCACCAACAAAACTGCTGGGGTAGCAAACCTGTATTTTCATATCTTCGCCATCCATTGAGTGATGTAGCGGCCAACCCCTCAAATTTTTAGAATGGTATGTACCAAGAAGATTTTTCTCTCGAAAAAACAAATAATAAAACCGATGGTTACTTTTCCTTAAAAACGGTCTCAAAATTTATTTCTAAACAAACTTTATTTTCTATTTTCTGACGTCCAATCATTGTTGTTAGTTTTAAATACATAATGTTTGAAAGCTGATGCCTTATTTTTCTGCCCTAAAACATACCATTTAACCGAGTGTGTGATATTATTCCTAAAATTCCAGCATGTACAAATGAAGGTTACGTTATTATGCCTCAAAATCTAAAGCTTAAAAATTGTTTCCTATGGATTTGACAGTAAATATAATTTGATTTTTCATCTATTATTGACTGATTTTCATAAAAACCCTTTGATAATAGTTGGGAAACAACGTCTTGCGTTGCATTATTACTTATAATCGTTACAGAACATTTTGAATGAAGATAAATCTTCCTGCCCTGAAATCTTTCGGGACCGAACAAACAGGTTGTCTAATTAGCACAAACACGTTACCTGAGGACGAATAAGCCTTATGATTCTTATTTACAAGTCTTTTTTTGTAGAGGAGAAATGTGTAGTAAACAATGAAAATACTAAAGCCTTTTTGTGCCCGGGCTGCAAAATTCAACTGCCTAAAATTTCAGGGTTGACTTCACCTTGGCTGCAGGTACCATCCTACCGAATGACAGGTGAATGCTGAAACCTTGGTCTGGAAGGCTGGTTAGTTTGGCTCAAAAGTGGTCGGCACCCCTGAAAATCCGTGTGAACAGTACAGTTCGAAAAGTAGGTGCGACTCAAGAATATTGGACGCCCCTGAAAATCCATATGCTCTGCCCCTTTGGCCCAAAATTACTTAATTCATAATTTTCAAACCCATTAGAGATTGAAGAAGCGAAATACACCCCGGAAGGTTAATATTTTCTTATCCCCTTGGCCCAAGATACTTGTCCCAAGAATTTCAAGTTGATCAATAAAAAATGGCTGGCTACCTCAGTGCTGAAATATTGTCAACGGGAATTGGTTTAAGATTGTCCAAGGACCCACTTTCGGCCTCTGACCATACAGAAAAAAAATTTGACCCATGAATACTGGGATGTCTTCGAAGGACCATGGGCACATTTGGGTCCGAAATGAAAACAGATTGAAAATATCTGTCCATAGCCAGGTCAGGTTGATCTTATACGTAAATGTGTACGTGAAATATTGTTTGAGAAAAACTTCAATTATTATTTTGGGGGTTAGGGGTGGTTAGCCATATCACTCCTCTTCCTTGGATTTGTCCCTTATGGTTAGGAGATAACATCCCCCTTCTCATCCAGCTGACTTCTCATGGAAACTTTGAAAAATTAGGGATATAAACACTCTTTTGAGGCTTTAAATACCCTCCCCCTAATTCAAATATGTAATAACCCTTCCTAATACTTGGTGTGCAATTGTGTATCATTACGTAGCCACTAAAACTACTGAATAAACTGTGAATTATTAACCTTTCATTTTGTGTAGATTGTCTAAATCCTTAGGGTCAAATGTGCTACCGCTTTCTAGTAGGTCCTCCGAAGCTAGAAGACTGTAAAATTATCTTCTCACCAGTTTTGAACTGATTAGTCCCCTCAGAGCTATTGGTCGACACTATGTTAACCCCATTTACGCCAACTCTCTTGTTCTGTGTCATAAAATTACATAAATCGACACTTTGCTGAGTTCTGACCTATTTATTATTAAAAAAAGGGACTTAGAAATAAGTATACGTTAGAGTTACCCTTCTTCCGATATTCTACAACCACCAATTTGATAAAATTATCCCTAAATAATCTCTGAGGTCACCTTGGATAAACATAACAAAACGAGAAAACATAGAAGAACGAAGAACAATGGTGTAAACCACAACCATTGAAAAATATTATGAATGCGAATTTATCAGCTTAGACTTCGGCCTGATCCCTAAATGGCGTCTGAGGTCAGCCTGGCTAAATACAATAAAACGAGAACGGACAATGAAGAAAAACGAGCCAGCGAAAAAAAGAGAATGTCAATTTCCTGGATGAGACCTCTGCTCAGCCGTCCTCAGTCAGAGAGAAAAACAAAATATTTAAATTGCATTTTTTTTTTTACCGTGGTTTGAGAAATGTTCTCTATATTAGTTTTGTTTTAATGTTTGTCTTTTCATATTGCCTGGTGAAGTTTTTTCTTTTGTGTGATTCTTCTTTTTGCACTGAGAATGGTTGAGAGGTCTCAGCTGAGAGATTTGTACGTTATCTTTTTTTTTCCTGACTGTGCTTTATCTCATTTTTCTTCGTTTTCCTACGTTTTCGCGTTTTGTCACGATGATCGCAAGAAAAAAATAATGATAAAATTTAATAGTAATTATGGTATTATATATATTCTGAATAACTATAAAAACACGATCCTTTTGATTCATATATTTTACTAAAAACATATTCGTTTTCTCAGAATAATAGTTGGTATTGGCACGGGGGGCTCTTCGTTCATATTTTTTATTATTAAGTTTTTAATTTATAATACTAATTTTAAAGTTTGTAATATTTTTTAAAAGAGCTTATGAACTGTATAATAAACTGAATATTTTTTTTTCAAATTTCAATAATCAATTGCTTTTAAAAATGTATTTTCATTATTCTATTTTGTTTTTTCATTTTTTGCAGTATGAAAAATAGGATTACCAGTTATTAGAGATGCACTCTGTAAAAATTTTTATTTAATTTTTTAATTTAAGAACTCAAGCCAATTTGGTCTTTAAGCATTAACATGGCATTCCCAAAGACATGCATACCAGTTTCCTATTACACGCTAACTCAATAAACTTTGTAATCTTCGAGTGCTGTTTATTCTGCAGTTTGATTAGATAGAGGATCCAAGCACATTAGCAAAACTAGTAAAACCTATTTTCGAAATTGAGAGTCTCAACTCATTACGGCTGAAAAGTCAGCATATTCGCCCCGAAACTTTCTTCCCGTTTCACTCTTCCTAATTGGAAGACTGTTTTTCCAAGCAATCCAGGGAATAGAATCATTTGTTTCTTTGACGGAAAGTCATGCAATTACGAAAATAGTTTTTTACAATTAACTCCGAGGAATCGAAAACGTCACACATGAGAAGTGGAAGTTGATGGCTCAGCTAGAAGAAAACTGGAAGTTGTTCTGGATATTAAAGTTCCTTTTTTTAAATTTTGTCTTGCTTACAGAAACTTGAGAAATGAACCAATTTTGAAAATGACTTGGCTCCTTTGCTTTTATTTTGATGTGTTGAAGTGTTTTCTTTTCCAATGAGTTATGCATTCCTATTTAGAGCTCGGATATAAGGAATCAAACAAATTGCTTATAAGACAGAGAGTCCTAATACAAATGGTGTTTTGTTTTTGTTTTGTTTTGTGCTGTAAGCTTCAAAGAGTATGAGATTTCAGCTACAAGAAATGATAGGAAATCCCCCCCCCCCCTGTGAAATTTCTAACCACGACAGTTCATAACCACGATTGAACTGTACCTGTACCTGTTGCCTGCAACAAGAATGACCGAAGCAGAAGAGACAGTGGCAGCGAATGAGGGTTTCCAGGTCAAACTTCTATCCACAAGATAAGCTGTCGTTCAGAGTTTATCCTTGCCAGAAGGGAACACATGAAAAAAATCAAATAGTTTGTGGCAATGAACTGTAATTAAGTAGCGACACGGCTCAATCGTAACCAAAACTCTGAAAAAATGGAATTTTGATACCAATAGATATATAAAAAAAAGCTTATTATGCTGATTCCACATATATAAGTTCTATTAAGTTTAGTGTTACCTGTTGAAGGCTGAGACAATTTGCCTGATTTTTGAAATTTAAGAAAACACCTCTTAAAGACAAAGGATAATAATGAGAATCACACCGTCAGATTCAGCGTATCAGAGAACCATACTATAGACTTTTCAAGCTCCTATCTAGAAAAATGCGGAATTTTGTTGTTCTGGAAGTTGTTCTGGATATTGAAGTTCCTTTTTTTAAATTTTGTCTTGCTTACAGAAACTTGAGAAATGAACCAATTTTGAAAATGACTTGGCTCCTTTGCGGAATTTTGTAATTAAAAATGCGGAATTTTGTATTTTTTGCCATAAGAAAGATCATGGATGTGTGTTTTTTCTCAGGGGTAATAGTATCGACTCAGTGGTTCTAGAATATTAGGAAAGGGCTCATTTGGACGGAAATTAAAGTTCTAGCTCCCATTTTAAGTGAGCAAAAAAATTGGAGGCCAACTAAGCCCCCTCCCATGCCCTTTTTTCCACAAATGGTCTGATAAAAATCTTGAAACAGCTATTTTGTTCAGTGTAGTTGAAATGCTCAATAACTATGATTTAGAGATAACAAAACCGTCCAAAGTCCCAGGGGAAAGTCTTTAAGTTATAAAATTTTCCCATTGTTTACGCATAGTGTTTCTTATTGGGAAGTATACATAACTTTTTCGGGTGCGGGGGGGGGGATGCGAATTTTCTGCTGTATTTTTTGAGTATGAATATTTTCCATGGGGTGAAGGTTCCAGGTGGTAAAGTTTTCAAGGGAAATTAACACTGGGGGATTTGCCAAAATTCATATACGAAATTCTTTTTAATATGTATTCCTTTCTCTATTTAATAAAAAGCTTGAATCTACTTTGTTTTATGCCTGTCAAAAGCAAAGTATCACTCAAATTGTAAGCCAAAGTGGGTTCGTAAGGTTGAAGTAGAAGGAGAGGTCCCTTTCCCTTCAAAACCATTTATTATTAAGGGGAAAGTCCCGATACTCGAGAACAAGGCCTTTAATTTCAGTTTTTTTTTTCTTTCAATTTCTGCAATTTCTTCAGAATTTTGAACCGACTTTTATGAGAAATAAGTAAAAAGAAAAGCACAAAAAAAGACTCTACGGTTTTCAGAGTATAGCCTATGGTTATATCTGGCCCTATTAGGGAAGTGGGGCTGAGGCAAAATTATGATTGATAAGGCTATTTAGCAGCCCAAAGTGATTGTAGAGATACCAGCCTCCACCCCCTCCCCCCACGCCAATCCATTTCCCCCAATACATCCGATCAAAATTACGAGACAGCAATTTTTTCCAATGTAGTTGAAAGGTCCAGAAATTATGTATTTGAAGATGACAACCCCAGATATCTCTCAGGACAAGGGTTGAAAGTTATCCCCCAGGGCAAAATAAGGTTTTTATAGAAAATGTGGTCGTATAAACTTCGAAGGGGGCTCATTGGATTGGTAATCTGAAATTCTAGTGTGCTTTTTAATAGTCAAAAGTGACTGGAGGGTACCCAGCCCCTCCCCCCACGCCAATCATTTCCAAAAAACATCAAAATTTCGAGACAACCATTTTTTTCGATGTAGTTAAACGGTCCGAAAATAATACATTTGAGGATGACAACCCCCCCCCCCTCCAGAGTCCACGGGGCAAAGGTTGTAAATTATGCCCTGGGGGCATATAAGGTTTTTATAAGAAGGGTGGTCATATAATTTTTGGATGGGTCTCATTGGATTAATAATTAGTAGTTCTAGTGCCCTTTTTAAGAGTCAAAGTGGTCAGAAGACAGATACCCCCTCCACACATCGTATTTTCCCGCCTGATAGAAATTTTGAAATGGCCATTTGTTGTCGTAGAAAATTCGAAAAGAATTCACTCGATCAAAAATTGAAACGACCGGTGTTCCCTTTAATAGTCGAAAGTGATTGGAGGACAGCTATCCCCCCCCCACGCCCATCATTTCTCCAAACACTACCAATCAAAATTTTGAGATATTTATTTTGTTCCGAGTATTTGAAAGTCCTGAAATTATGTCTTTGAAAATTAGACCCCCCCCCCCACTCCACAGCCCTCCGGACAAGATTTAAAAGTTATGCCCTGAGGACATATATGATTTTTAAATACAATAAATAGCCGATTTCAACTCAAAACGACCAAAACTTAACATTAGCAGGGCTGATAACCCACTGCCTTTTCGAGATCTGAAAATAATTTGTATTTTACTACTACTACTACTACTACTACTAATAACTCACTGCAGCACCAAGTCGTCTGAGGCCAACACAGCTACGCACGCTCTTCCTCCAACCTGATCTATTCAAGGCCTCCTTCTTTCCACCCTCCCATGAAGTTCATATATCCTTTAAATCTTTATTTATGACGTCCTCCCAACCCAGACGAAGACTACCTGCTTTCCGTGAAGCCCCAAACGGTTGGCCGAAAAGCAATTTGCGGCTATCTGTCATCTTTCATCCGCGGAACGAGGCCTAGCCACCTCGACCTTTCTTTCGTTATAGCCGTAGTAAGCGGGATTAAACCACATTTTTTGTATAACCTACTGTTTGAAATACAGTTAGTCAGCCGGGTACCCAGAACAATCCGTAGGCAGTTCCTCTGGAAAACATCTAGCAAATTTTCGTCCACTGTTCGGAGCACCCATGCTTCAGAGCCATACTTGACCACTGTCATCACTGTAGCTTCTAATATTCTAATCTTCGTTTGCAGACACATCTTCCTATTCTTCCAAACTTTTTTTTAACTGTGAAAAACACCCTGAGCCTTACCTATTCTACTTTTAACATCTTTACTGCTCCCACTGTCTTTACTAATAATACTACCAAGGTAAGTGAAGCTGCCCAACTGATCAAAATTTTCGTTACCCAACATCACCTTTTCATCTTCACTTATCCTTCGTTACTTGTCTTCTTAACATTAAATTTCAAGCCTATTTTAGCACCCTGAACTCGCAAAACCTCTAAAAATTCATTCATTTTACTCACACTTTCATCTAATATGCTTAAATCATCAGCATAATCTAAGTCCAGGAGCGTTTTTCCTCCCCACTTGATTCCGTGGTCTCCAATTGCCTTTCCTGTGCTCCTTAAGACGAAGTCCATCAAAATGATCCATATAAAGGGGGATAGAACACATCTTTTCATCTTCACTTATCCTTCGTGACTTAGTCTTCTTAACATTAATTTTCAAGCCTATTTTAGCACCCTGAACTCGCAAAACCTCTAAAAATGCATTCATTTGCTCACACTTTCATCTAATTTGCTTAAATCATCAGCATAATCTAAGACCAGGAGCGTTTTCCCTCCCCATTTGATTCTGTTCACTTAACTGAAAGCGAAATGTATTTTAAACGTTTCCACTTTTTTTAAAATAATAATTTACTAAAGCTTTAAGGAATAAGTGTCAGTGTATCTAAATTAACCTGACAATCCATGGTCATAGAAAATTCATGGGATCATCAGCCCTATTCCTGTTAATTTTTGCTTGTTTTGAGTCTGAAGCGGCTATTTATTGTAATTTCTATTCGTGTCGAGTTCCATTTACTGATTGATAGTAATTTTTGGTAGTTTTACCCTTTGACGATTATTTGACTTTATTTCTTTTCATTTTTGGATTAATGGAGCTCTTTACGTATCTTTGCAAAACTTGTTTTGTGGAAAAAGTTTTTGAATTAATATTTGGCTAGACCTTGAAATGTGAATCAAATTTAATATTTATTTTTTGTGTTTGTATGTTTGATTTATGTTGTATAAGCAGCTCAAATCAAATGCTTACCTCACAATATGCCCTACTATGTAATTACCTGCAAATATTTTGAATAAAATTACCTTTACAGACATAAATATCATCTCTGAATCAATTCAGCCTGTTTAATGAAGTAATACCTTCTAAATATAACATATTCTGCTTACCAGTGCATATCCTTGTTTAATTTAAGCTATACACATAAACAGCTACATAAAAATGCCGTATATGCCTGTATACAAAAAATTTCTGACTTAGGTTTTTTTGTGTTTGACAGCAGATTTATTTCGAATTTTGAACAGAATTCTCAATCTGTGAGCCAGTAACATCCTGGAGACGACAGACAAGAAATATTCGGCAAAAATTCGAAGAGAATATTGAGCCATGGGAGGCTTCGTAAGGATGATAGAAGATGGGACAGAGATTGACTGAGGATCACTAGAGCTGAGGATCGCCCTTTACTTAGGTAGTGTTATTACGCTGCCAGAGAAAAGAGGCTCTCAAACATTCCCTTTATTCCATGGATTTTTTCTTGTAGGAATTTAAGCATTTTGTAGGCAAAGCTAAATTTATACCGGAAGCTGCTTTTAAAAATGGCACTATTCAAAAACTTTTAGTTATTCTTTTTGGCTCAACATTTCTCACAGAAGAGCCAATTAAGTTTTTGAAAGGCGGAGTTACTCGTCTCTCCTGAGAATTTCTTAGTCTCTGTAATGCCACCCAGTATTATTAAACCTGTTTCAAGAGGCAGGGTTGTTTTACTCTCAAGAGGTGTGAATTAATGTGACTGACTTTTGAGAATAAGTCACTAAAATAAACCGATGGCATCAGAGGATTTCTTTTAACACAGAAGCACAGGACAAATGTTTTTTGTTTTTTTTTCGCTTTGACTTTACTAGAGAGAACACTGTAATTGTTCCGTCCTGAACATTAGAATTGTTTATATTTTAATTTTACAAACTTGCAAAATTTTGAGAATTAGTCAACTTAAGAAACGACTTGCCTTTATTAATGTGTCAATAATTTGGATATGTCAAAGCGGTCTTTCAAGAGCCCTTGTCTTTGTTTATTAATTAAATAATAAAAAAAAATCAACTGAAAGTAAGGACCAACATTGAAACTTAAAACGAACAGAAATTATTACGCATATAAAGGGGATTGCCTCCTCCTAAACACCTTGCTCTTTACGCTATAGTTCGAATTTGGTCCCAATCCTTTAAGAATGACCCTGAAACACAACAGTCGTTTAATTAGAACAATAAGAAGCTTTTTAAATTTACTAATAACTTTAGCGTAAAGAGTGAGGAGTTGAGGAGGCAACCCTCTTCATATACGTAATAACTTCTGTTCGTTTTAAGTTTTAATGTTGCTCCTTACTTTCAGTTGACAAAATGTGTTTTTTTTTAATTTAATTTCCAATCTTATTTTAAGTAATGCCGGGAAATCTGGCCCAGCCTCCGCGGAGAAATACTCTCCCCACGTAAACATCCTCTAGACAATTCAATCCCGGAGAAAATTTGCACAGGACAATTACCCTTAACAATTCCATGTGTAAATTCAGACAGAAAAGCGAAAGCAAGGCGTATAAAAAGAATTTTGTACACGAATTCTAGCAAATTCTTCCAGTGTATAATTATTACGAGACGTCCACAATTTGAATGGAACAATTTTTCTTGGAACTGAAGACTCCCTATTGAAAATCTGCGGAGCCTTTATAGATTCGGTTCCTGGCGAAGCATGCATTTCATTTACAACTGAAGTTTTGCCACGTACTCCCCACAAACTAACTTGATTCTTTCGCTGCTTAATCACAGGGACTGTCATTGCAATTGCATCTATTGATACAGCTTCTGTAACCAGAAACGCCAAATCCACATCTCTCTCTACTGTACTCTCACCTTGGAGAAGATCATCAGTGGAATATATACATTTCAAAGAAACGCAGATCAGGATATGTGGCAATCATGAGGGGTGTGATCTGAGCAAGGCCTATAAGCCTAGGAGGTATTTTATACAGCCAAGTCCTTTGGAGGTCCTCAGCACCATTGGAAAGTCCACTCTCACTAAACGTGTTTTGAATTTGAGAACAAGCTACGCTAACTTATGGATACAGGTAAGTATGATGTGCATCAGTGTGCAATCAATTAAATACATCATTGTTCTTCTTCTCGGCCTTTTCGGAAACAATTATCGACGTTGGATCTTTTCTGAAGGACGCTCACTGCTAGATAGAGAAAAAGCTGAAAACAGTCAAAAATTCCAAGCACCGTTTTCGATATCGATGTTTATGTTTCGATATCCGGTTTCGATATTTGCTACGATGCATCGATTTATTAATACTGATACTGAATATCGCTCAACACTAAATCATATAAGATAGACATCTAGAAAGACGAATAATGGTACAGATAGACCAAACATAGGTAAATATTATTTTGAAAAGGATAGGTGGTAAAGATTTTAAGAAGTTGTTTCAAATAAAACAATATAATATATGTACTTCATTATTATAGTACTAAAAGGGGCTTTGGTGCGCACCTTCTTCCAGAAATTCTAGACTGAACTGAAACTCACTTAAAATCATAACTAACAGCCCTTTCCCTAGGGACTATGGAGGTTCATTTCATCATCAAAACCATAGTTATAGGACCTTTTGATTATTCTGAATCAAATGGCTTTCTGAATCATCAGGTGTCTTTTGGAAAAACTGGACGTGGGAGGGGGCTAGGTTCCCTCCAGTCTTTTTGGTCACTCAAAAAGGGAACAAGAACTTTTAATTTCTGTTCGAATGGGCTATTTTCCCGTCTCTTAGGACCATTGGTTCGATAAGATCACCCCTGGGGAAAATAAATAAACACGCATCTGTGATCTTCCTTTTGCCAGAAAAAAAAATATTTTTGTAGGTAGAAGCTTGAAACATCTACAGTAGAGTTGTCTGATATACTGAATCTGATGGTATGATTTTTGCTAAAATTGCTTGATTTTTTAAGTGCATTATGCTTCATATATTATTTTATGGGAACAAGTATATTATATATTATTTTATGTGTGTTGTTTACAGAAAAAAGTTTTAGGTGATATTGTATTTCTGTTTCAATAATTAGAGAGAAAAAGTAAGACTTAAACGAAAACAAGAACATATCCAAAAAAACTTTAAGATATAAAATTTGTAAGATCTCGTTCATTTTTCCCAACAATTAATTCCGTTTTTCTTTTTAGAAAATGTGTAAGACAAGCGCCTATCGAGAGTGCTGATTTGAGAGGGATCGTGGTTTTCAGGAGAAAGAAAAACGCAGAACAATAACATTACAAATGCTATGAAAACTTCAAAAAATATTTTCCTATTAGACTCTTGAGAAATTCCATGATTTCCATATCAATATCTAGAAAATTAAATATCAGTATTTTTTATTTATTTTTTTTTTCATTAAGTGAAATTTGAACCTATCTAAAAAAAAGTCTCTTCAAATGGAGATTCGAGTCAGGTAAGTATTAACGTTCACTAAAAAACTAAAAATAACGATAAGGAAAAGGTAACCATTTTAATAGTTGCCTATTATTTGATTTGCATCAGCTCTTCTTTTATTTCTTTCAGTTTATTTTTTTTTTATTTAATTTCTTAATGTTTTTGAATTGATGGCTGTTTTGATTTTGGCTCACCGCACATGAATAATTAAAACGAAATTGGCATATTAATTTTTTTCGCTAAATGGATTTCTCATAATTTTGATCGGAAGATTTTCAGAAAAAAAGGGATGGGGAGGAGGCCTTAAATTGTTGGTTACTTAAAAAGGCAAACTATAAATTTTATTGTTTTACGTACGTTTTTATTAGTAATGAATATACGTAACTTACGAATTAACTTATGCAACGAACTTCTATATTCGTATATTTTTATTACGTACATGAAGGGGCTCACCCCCTTGTCAATATCTCGCTCTCTACAATAAAACTTGAATTTTGTCCCAATTCTTTAAGAATGACCCCTGAATCACAAAGGCCGATGAATAAATAGTTGAAATTACTAAGAATACCTAGCGTAAAGAGCGAGGTATTGAGGAGGAGACGAACCCCCTCATATACGTAATAATTTCTGTTCGCTTTAAGTTTTAATGCTGCTCCTTGCTTTCATTTGAGAAAACCTTGTCTTTTTTTTTTATTTATTTTTCTCAATGTTTCGTTTTAAATAACGTTAGAAAATCCTGTGCCCCCTTCATGGAAATTCTCTTCCCCTATGATAAATACCTCCATGAATAGATCCTCCCACATAACCAACTCTCCGGACCACCCCCAAACGCGAAAATGTCCCCCTGAAAACGTCTGCACATTCCAAAATAACCATTACTATATGTAAACAATGGTCAAACTTTGTAGCTTGCAGCCCCTTCCTCGGAGACTGTGGGGGATTACGTCGTCCCCAAAGAAATAGTTATTTATTTTTTCAACTATGCTGAACAAAATGGCAATCTCAAAATTTTGGTCCGGTGACTTTGGGAAAAATGAGGGTGAGAGGAGGCCCGGGTACCCTCCATTTTTTGGTCAATTAAAAAGGACACTAGGACTTTTTATTTCCGTTAGAATAAGCCCTCTCGCGACATTCTAGGAGGAATGGGTCGATACGTTCACCCCTGGAAAAAAATAAACACGCATCCGTGATCTGTCTTCTGGGAAAAAGCCCCACTAAATTCCACATTTTTGTAGATAGGAGCTTAAAACTTCTACAATAGGGTTCTCTGATACGTTGAATCTGATGATGTGATTTTTTGTTAAGATTCTATCAGCACAAAAATCTGGTTCTTTTAATGTATTTGATGTCTTTTGATGTAAATCTGGTTCTTTTAGGGGGTGTTTCCCCCTATTTTCTAAAATAAGGCAAAGTTTCTCAGGCTGGTAACTTTTGATGTGTAAGATTAAACTTGATGAAATTTGTATATTTGAAATCAGCATAAAATATGATTCTTTTGATGCATCTATTGGTATCGAAATTCCATTTTTTAGAGTTTCAGTTACTATTGAGACGGGTCGCTCCTTACTACTGTTCGTTACCGCAAACTGTTTGATACAGATTTCTGACTTAGCCACACAAAGTAAGCAGTGGCGCCAAATCATTAAGATTAGGGGGGAGGACAATATATTTTTTTCAAAATGTAAGGAATTTTTGTTATATTTCAGTTTTTCAGTGGAAATTTAGGAAACATGCATTTTTGAATGAAAATACAAAAATAGTTTCAAAATCTAGGGGCAGGCACATAGCCCCGTCCCCCCAATTGACGCCAGTACAAGGAACAGAATCAACGGAATACTTCCATACATCCGAGCAGGGTGGGACTGGAGAGCTAGTATACATTTCTACAAGGGGGGAAAGGTATGAGGAAATTTCTTGTTTTCCCTAAAGTGTCACATCTCTTTCGCGAATCTTGGTCTTGCTTGTGGGAGCGTCCACTTTTCCTGTTCTCTGTAGGTGCTTCTGGTAAAATTAGAAGTCTATAATATTTATCCCTCTTTTCTATTTGGCATATACAAACCAAGATGCTCGTTATTTAACCTTCACTTTTTTCTCTTCTACTAAAATCTCTTCTTTCCTGTATTTGTTTATTTTTGCTTTAAAATTTGAAATAGTCTGAATTTAAGGTTTTTATTCCTCAAAATGCTAAAAAAAACAAAAACAAAAAGGCGCATAAAATACTTTTAATCTCATGAAAACAACTTAAAACAAGGCATTATATAATTTTTAACTATCATAGTCTAGTCTTGACAATGACCGATTCTAAAGTTTAGCAACGATACTGCATTCAAACTAATGACTAGTATACAAAATAACAATGAAAAAAGTGCTTTACAAACGAAATCACAGTTTTATATAATCATTTTATAACCTTTGTAATGGCTTAAAAGATACATTTGAACTGAACATCAAAACTTTAATCGTTTTAGTAGGTTCGCTGCCGACGCATATGCGCTATTAAACAAAGTTTAACTTCATATTTTCTGTTCGCAAAAAATGACAATGAATATTAGGATGCGCTAATGGAAAAACAGTTCCACCAATCCCTTGAAAATCCATAAAGATAGTAGAAAAATCTTTACCTGTAGTGCAAGGCCGTATTCAAGGGGGGAGCGGGTATGACCCTCCCCCCCCCCCAAAAAATATACAACTCTTAAAACGTAACAAAATAAATATAAACAAGTTTTGATACGCTTTTTTGTAGACCCTCCCCCTAAAGAATCCTTTTGTAACACCCCGCTGAAAATACCTGGATACGATTCTGTAGTAATGTACCATTTTTCGTTTCCTTTTTTCTACAAAACCGGTCGTATTCCCGCAGGCTGAAGGGGGTTCAAATAAATTCGAGGTCAGATAGGGAGTACAGCAGGGGTTTTTTAATGTAAAAACAAATATGACTTTTCAGATTCCAGAGATATTACATATAAAAGATCTTAAGGTAATTTTCTTTTGGGAGGAGGGGGAAAAATTTGGAAAGAACTTGAGAAGGAGGAACTTTGATAAGAATATATTTAAATTGAAAAATCCTAAAAATCTAAAAATCTTCATCTAGTGTAAGGGCCAGAAAGTATCCCTCCTGTTTATAATGTGCCTGCCTTAGACCCCCCCCCCCCCTCAACTGGCTATACTATTGCATGTAGCCAAGGACGATCCAGGATTTTTGTTCGGGAGGAGGAATTACGTAAAAAACCTTTAAAAAAGGCATAAAAATTTGTTTATATACATTTTCGTTAAGTTTTTACGAGTTGGACAAAAAATTCGGAGAGGTTCAAACCCGGTTACCCTCTCCTTGGACACGGCTTTCTATGTACCTATTTAACTACCAGTTAAGGTATTTCTCAATGTGATGAAATAAACCAGCCATATCTAACGTTTTTTGGTTACCTGTCTATTGTGACGTCACATCACCTACTTGAATCAGAAGTTTACTAATGAGTTTACTGTTTTATACGCTTGATCATTTTTTCATCTAAAAAAATATGGTGCTTGGAATAATTTTGTCATCTAAAATTTTTCTTTCAAGAACTTGATTACACTCTTAAAATCTTTCTATTTTGAGCAACTTTCTTAGAAAGTTCATGCATTTCATAAGCTGTATGAAAAAATTACAAGACATTAGGACGCATCTGTATACAGAAACAGAAAGCTGAAAGGGAGAAAAAGAGTGATAGAAAGGGAGGAAGAGAAAGAGAGAGAGAGAGAGAGAGGGAGAGAGAGAGAGAGCTAATCTTACAATTAATACTGCAAATCATGTTACTCAGACACTATTGGGTTTTTTTTTAATTAGTCGGCCGGGCCATTAAAATCCAATGCATCGAGCGTTACAAAGAAATTTAGTTTAGATGAAAGAAACTTTCAATTTTTTTTAATAGTTTAACAGTCGTTTTTTCACATAAAACATGTACTTTTTAATTGTGCCTATATTTTGGACAAATAGAAATATTTTCGGGTAATATTAACCCCTCTAAACCACAGTGTACACCCATATACACACGTAGATTGTAAATATAGTATTCTAGATTAACTGGTTTAATTTTTCAGAAATATTTAATAATAAAAAAAAATCCTTAACAGATCACAATCTCATTCAATGTTTAACAGTACCGAATTATTAATTGCAGTATATACGGCAATACAACTTTCCACTTATTCACAAACAAAATATTCTTTCATATAAAACTAGATCTATGCGACCAACTCAGTTAAATGATTTTTTATATCACATATTCGCAAGGTTTATGCACACTATTTACAGCCTGCGTAGATTTTGATCTACTAAGTTTCGAATATTGGGGAGCTGGGGCTTCCATAACCACTAGATGACCCTCCTTCCGGTGAGCCGGATGGCTTCGGTCCTCCTTGCAGTAGCTTAAGATTCAACAGGATGTTGGAAGTTCCAGGGTGCATTGGAGGTTGTAAACGCGGATTAGCGTCTATATGTCGGCCAGGTATCTTGGCGGAAGAAAAAGATCCCTCCTCATTTGATGGCTGCTAAAATAAAAAAAAATTGTGATTGTTTTTGAAAAAAAAAATGTTTCTTTCCAAAGAAATAGCCGAAATTACTATCTTCAGCTGAAAATTTTGTTAGCGTAAGAAAAGCTTAAGAATGTGATTAGCGTAAGAAAAGCTTAAGAATGTGACTGGGGGACGGGGACAGCCTAAACAAAAGTTAGCAGGTAGAAATAGAGTATTTTACAGTTGCACAGGTGCTTAGTCAAAAACGACAACATCCACAATATCATATGTGGAAACTGAAAAACATAATTCTCCGGGGTCAAATTAGCCGAAGTATCGAGATTTTTGAACATTTTCATGTTCTTGCTCTATTCCTAGGATGAGGTTATCAGGTGGAGCTTTCACAAAAACCTCCCCTTCTCCTCTATGCAGATGTAACCTTGACTATTTCTTGAAGATAGGAGTTTAAAACCTCAGTTCTATTTCTGAACTTGTATCCAGATTTGATTCCTCAAAAATAAGGAACGATTTTTCATTTTTGAGAAAAAAATTCCTTTCTATCACATTTTAAGACAAATTTGCCGATTTTTAATGTTAGCAAAAGGGTGACAGCTCCACCTGATCATACCCTTTAATATATTTTCATTTTTAATTCATACCTCACCGCAATGAGGTCGTGGTGCACCTTAAAAAGCATTATTGGATCCTGAAAAACATGCACCTTAGCTTATCATTATTAATGGAAATTTTAGAAATAAATCATTTTCTTAGAATAGAATAGTAATAATAATAAGCTCCATTAGTCACAGAAGTGCGAGACTAATTAACAGAGTGCTGATGCAGTAAGCTAATACTGGTTTATTCGTAATTACTTTTTTACTGTCAACGGAAGTAGGAATTAACAAGCTGAACTTGCGAAAATTAATCTCATTTGGCAACAATACACAGCCGTTAACAATAAGGAAATGACTATGTAAAAACGAGGGAGCAAAAATTTGGAAAATTGAAAAAAATGGTTCTTCCGTTGTTTGTCCAAGAAACAGTAGAGTAGCAAGAGGAAGAGGTTTCGATCCCTGAAAATTAACGCCCATAATCGGAAAACCACAGACAACGTGCATAACATTTTTTTTTAAGGGGACAAATAAAAAAATTGCGTTTGAATAAGAAACAACCAGAAAGTTGCAGAAATAGAAAGCGGCAGTGGCTTCAATTCCAGAAAATTAGTGGGTGAGGAAGGGGGGCAAAAATGTATTTGCAAAATCTAGGGTGCAATTTCGTTGCACTCAAATTTTGTTTCAGGGGTAGAAAAAAAAAACCTATTTTGGTTTTTAGATAAGAAACGCCGAGAAAGCCACTATAATTTTAGGATTACAGGGCCGTGGGTAGTGGCGTCAATTTACAGATATTACATGGTGAGAATTTTTTTTTAAATCTAAGGAAGTGACTAATTTTTCCCTTTTCAGTTCTTTCAATGAAAATTCCAAGAGTCATTCTTCAATAAAATACCACAAAAAGATATTTTAAAAACCTAGTTGTGGTGAGAAATCTTGGGGGAGGGGCAAACTCTCTTCTCTAATTGAAGCCACAGGTCCTGGGTCTCAGGAACTTCCCTCTTACCCTGTATACGTCCCTAAGATACCAAATTTTATATTTAAAGTCCAAATGTAATACATAGTTTTGCTTTAAATATTTAAAGCATTGAATGGTTAAAGCTTTGATTTCAAACTTTGAGACCGACAACTCTGATTTGAAATTATTATAATAGCTTATATTCGTTTCCTTTTTGATTGTCCCTTAAAGCAGACGAAGATGCGGAACTTTCAAAAGCAATCTATTTTGATAGCAAGTAAAATCGGTAAAATACAGTCGCTATAAAAAAGAACACGACTTTAAAAGAAGAGAAAGCCCAAGAAAAAATGAAGAGTAAAACTGAAAACAGTAACGAACCAACAAATTTCCAAAAGATCAGATATTAAAAAAAACTATCCAGAAGATAAAATTTTCCCAAGACATGGCAAAATGGCAAATTTGAGCTCTCGATGGAATTCAAATAACACATATTGATTATCTTCTTACACTGTTTTGATTTTAGGATTCCATGTTGCAATGACACCTATGTAGTAAGTTAACTCAGAAAAGTTTGAATTCAAACTAGTGCGGAAATGGGAAGCTATTTGGGACCATACGTTAACAAATTTGTGTCAGTTAGGTCCACATAGTTTATGTCTAATAACTGTGAAGATGCGTGAAGCCCTAAAATAGTTAGCCCTAAAATGCGTGAAGCCCTAAAATAGTTAGCCCTAAAATGCGTGAAGCCCTAAAATAGTTATGATGAAATGGTGAAATCAAGCGCAGAATTTTTAGTTGGAAAAGTACATTATGTTGTAAAACCAATTTGATTAGTATATTTGCAACGGAATTGTTACACAAGGCGTTGTTTGTGGGGGGAGGGGGCATTTGATTCAAAACTAATTTGGAGAGAAAAATATTTTATAGCTCATGCCCCTTGACTCTCCGGATGTGGACCCCTCTTGCCCCCCAATAAAACACTGGAGCTACTCCCCTACAAAAGGGATAGCCTATAGTCTGAGTGTTTCGCTGCTAAGTACCAAAAGTAGGAAAGGTAAGGTGTCTTAATGCTTCTTCTTTTCACAGAAACTCTCTGCTTTTTCCCTTATTTTATCTTTTTTTCTTATTCCTTTCAAACAGGGACGCTACCTTCCAAAAACTGCGACAGAACCATCATTCTGCTCGAAGTTGTTCCAATTCATGCTTTGAGTAACTTGTTCCCAGAGCTGTTTCCGTGACGTGGTGGGGTTAGTTTTGTTCACACCTTTTACAGAAATATCATTATCCCCAAAAAGGAATTGTCGGGGTGGAGATAAAACTGAAGGATACCCCATTTTAATCCAGTTGACATTATATTCTTTATTTGGCACATTCTTTTTGCGTTTCAAAACTAAGGGGTACGCGGCGTTTCTGGCCATCGCGAAATTACCTTCAGGGAATCCTGAAAATGAAAATTAAAATAGACTTACAGGAATGTCACTCACTTGTTTTCGGGCTTGAGCTAAGGATCCAGGACTATAAGCCATACTGGCAAATACCATCCTTTCTTCATAGTCGTATTCACATAGTATTTTATTGTCACACAAATAAAATCGATCCCCCACACAGAATCTGAAAAAAAGAAAGAAGTAAAACCAAGATGTCGAAATCTTCCTCAAAATGTTATCCGAGTAGTATTAGTGCTGTCAAAGTCTCTGTTGTTACTTCTGCAATTTATTGTGTGTTTGTTTGTTATTTGCTCTTTCTTTTGTTCATATTCTTAAACTACTAATGTAAATTAACTGAAACGAACTGAAATTACTCCGTATATGAAAAAGGTTGTCCCCTCCCCAACGCCCCGCTCTTTACGCTAAAGTTTGACTCTTTCTCTCAACTCTACTTTGTAAAAAACAGTAAAAAACTTTAGTGTAAAGAGTGGGGCGTTGAGGAGGCAACAGCCCCTTTCCTATACAGAGTAATTTCTGTTCGTTTGAAGTTTTAATGTCGCTCCTTACTTTCAGTTAGAAAAACTTGTTTTTTCTTTTTTAATTCATAACGTTTTTGAATTAATGCACATGAATAATGAAAACGAAATTTGCCCATTAATTTTTTTTTTTTGGCTAAATGGCTTCTCATAGTTTTGATCGGACTATTTTGGGATAAAAAAGGAGCGAGTGAGTAGGCCTAGTTACCCTCCAATTTTTTGGTTACTTAAAAAGGCAACTAGAACTTTTAATTTTACGAACGCTTTAATTAGTAAAAATATACGTAACTTATGAAACAACTTACGTAACGAACTTCTAAATTTGTATGTTTTTACTACGTATATGAGGGCGTTCGCTCCCTATTCATTACCTCGCTCTTTACATTAAAGCGTAAATTTTGTCCCAATTCCTTAAGAATGACCCCTGAATCACAAAGACCGTAGAATCAATAATTGAAACTAATAAAATTTACTTTAGCGTAAAGAGCGAGTTATTAGGAGGAGACGAGCCCCTCAGATGCATAATAATTTCTGTTCGTTTTGAGTTTTAATGCTGCTCCTTACTTTCAGTTGAAGAAACTTTTTCATATTTATTTTTTCATTGCTCTTTAAAAAAATGCTAAGAAATCCTACGCCCCCTTCATGAATATTCTCTTCCCCCATGACAAATTCCTTTATGGAAAGTTCCCCCACATAACCCCCTCCCCTCAACCCTTCCCCCAACCAAAAAATCCCCTGAAAGTGTCTGTACATTTCCCAATAGCCATTACTATGTGTAAACACTGGTCAAGGTTTGTAACTTGCAGCCCCTCCCACGGGGACTGTGGGGGAGTAAGTTGTCCTCAAAGATATAGTTTTTAGGTTTTTTGACTATGCTGAATAAAATTTCTATCTCAGAATTTTGATCCGGTGACTTTGGGATAAAATGAGCGTAGGAGGGGGCCTAGGTGCCCTCCAATTTTTTGGTCACTTAAAAAGAGAGCTAGAACTTTTAATATCCGTTATAATGAACCCTCTCGAGACATTCTAGGACCACTGGATCGATACGATCACCCCTGGGAAAAAAAAACAACAAAAAAAAACAAATAAACACGCATTCGTGATCTGTCTTGTGGCAAAAAATGCTAAATTTCACATTTTAGTAGATATGAGCTGAAACTTCTACCGTAATGTTCTCTGATACGCTAAATCTGATGGTGTGATTTTCGTTAAGATTCTATGACCTTTAAGGGGTGTTTCCCCCTTTCTAAATAAGGCAAATTTTCTCAGGCTCGTAACTTTTGACGGGTAAGACGAAACCTGATGAAACTCATATATTTAAAATCAGCATTAAAATGCGATTCTTTTGATGTAACTAATGGTATAAAATTTCTGTTTTTTAGAGTTTCGGTTACTACTGAGCCGGGTCGCTCCTTACTACAGTTTGTTATCACGAACTATTTGATATGTTTTAAATTCTAGTGTCAATCTAAAGCTAGCAAAGTAAGGCCATGCCTGAATAAATACAGTTTCTATTAATTTGCGCCACAAAACATAAATATATGTCGTTTATTTTTTTCTGTAAAGGAAGAAATGGACTAACTTTTTTTAAGCAGAAATACTGTAATATAAAGTAAAAAAGTTAAATGACCTAAAAACGGTTTAAACCAAAAAATTATTAAACCTTAAACCTAAAAAAAAATGACCTAAAAACTGGAAGTTAAACTTTAGTATAGAAAGCAGGAAGCTGAGGGGTACTGGTACCCTTATTATTTAGAATAATTTGATTTCGTTTTAAATTTAAACGTCACCCTTTGCTTTCAGTTTCTTAAATGGGCCAACCTAAAGTACATATCCTAAAATTCCTTTTGTGCCTTAATTATATTTCCATAATTAATTCGCTTATTTCATTTGTATCTTCTCTACCGACAAAAACAAATTAAAAAGTTACAAGAAATCTAGAAACAATCCAGAAGTAGTGTATCACGTACAACACTTTCGTTGATTAAGTAACAAAATAGAATTTTTCAGAATGAACTCATTAAGTTAATTGCGTTTCCTTGAGTTTGTAGAGACGGGAAAAAATATAAAATTCTGAAGCAATTTCGAAAATAAACAGAGATACATTCCATTCTTTGGTCTTAAGTGCTGGCATTATTTTCTGGTTTGATTATGTGTAAAATATTCAATAAAGTAAAATTTATCAAATTAAATTTTCTGTACTTGAACCCACCCCCACCCAAAATGAATCCAACTATCTTCAAACGTAATCCTGACTGCGGCCCAATTATCATATTTACTAGTACAATTGCTATCAGCATGACTGCTCCTGTTGCCATTGCTGCTATTGTAGTTATCAGCATGAACGTATTGCTAAAGCAATACAATAACCTAATGAGAATATTATCAGTAAGATTATAAAAATGCAATTAAAGTTAATTTGGTGGTAAGTGCCCTTACCGTAGGGCTTTATTTTAAAGTAATTGAAAGCTTTTCATGTGCAAAATTTAATTAGCTGAATTATAGTATCTAGTAATTTGAGGTTAATAATTGCTTCCCAGTCAATACTTTATTTAATTTTGATAAAAAAAACAAGTTTTTTCAAATGAATATAAGGAGCAACATTAAAACTCAAACGAAAAGAAATTATCAAGTACATGAGGGAGTTCGCCCTCTCGTCAATTCCTTGCTCTTTACGCTAAAATTCAAATTTTGTTCCAATTCTTTCAAAATGACAACTGAATCATAAAGGGTTTAATTAGAATATTGAGTTTAATTAACTGATTGGGCCATGATAATTTTTTATTTGATTTCTAATCATTTTTTAAATAATGCTGGGAAATCCAGCGCCCCTTCATGGAAAATTCTCTTCCCCCCTTGAAAAAATTCACCCATGAAAAGATCCTTCCGCGTAACCTTTTTCCTCCGACCCCCCCCCCACCAGAAAATAAAATCCCCCTGAAAATGGCCGTATACTTCCCAATAATCAATATTATATGTAAACAATGGGCAAAGCTCACAACTTGCAGCCCTTCCCTACCCTGGGGACTTTGGGGGATTAAGTCACCCTCAAAGACATAGTTATTAGATTTCCGACTAGGCTGAACAAAATGGACATCTTCAAATTTTGATCGGGTTACTTAGATAAAAATGAGCTTGGGAAGGGGCCTAGTCGCCCTCCAAGTTTTTGGTCACTTAAAAAGAACACTAGAACTTTAGATTTCCGTTCCAACCAGCCCTCTCGCGATACTCTAGGACCGCTGGGTCGATACGATAACCCTTGGGAAGAAAAAATAAATAAATAAATAAAAAATAAATACGCATTCGTGATATTTCTTCTGGCAAAAAATACAATATTCCACATGTCTGCAGATAGGAGCTTGAAACCTCTACAGTGGAGTTTTCCGATGCGCTGAATCTGATGGTGTGATTTTCAGTAAGATTTTATGAATTTTAGGGGTGTTTATCCCTTTTTCGAAAATAATGCAAATATTCTCAGGCTCGTAACTTTTGGTGGTCAAGACTAAACTTGATGAAATTTATGCATTTGAAATCAGCGCAAAAATTCGATTCTTTTAGGATCTCTTTAAAGTAATCCTTTGAAAAAATATGAATAAATCCTTTCAAAAAATATAGCTCAATAACTATAACCCCTGGTTCCCACTGCTGCGTCAATCCTGACACGATTTTTTTTTGGCGGAACAGACGTACGACAGAATCGGACGGAGGTTCACAAAGAAACGCAGACTTTTGCGTCGCTGCGACAGACTCTAACTGGGACCTAACAGCCAAAATTAGCTTTTCAATCAGCTCAATGACTTTGGTTATGATTCATTTTTTTTAATTAGAACAGCGCATGCGATTTGTCGTCTGAGTTGAAATTATTCAACGCATCCGACATTGCAGTAAAACGGATGGTTTTGCGTCGTTTGTCACACGATTTGTGTCATTTGTCGCTTGTCGCAGGATTTGCGCGAAATCACAGCAATGGGAACCAGAGTAAGGGTGTTAAAGAAAACAGCGGCTTTATTTCATTAACATATTTTATCGGCAAGGTGTTCAAAAGTTCATATTATGCAAGAAAGCTTAGAAACATACTAGCAGAGGGATTAACAACATTGACAGCACCTGGAAAATGAGCGCTTTATTAGACGATGATTAAAAGCATTAAAAAGCTAGTGAAATTGTAAAATAAAAACAAAAAAAAATGATAAAGTTTACTCTAATGACCAATGAAGATAGGGGTGATAACCCTCAACCTTGTCATTAATTCAGCTCGTTAAAAATACTCATAATAACAACTACCACAAAATTTTCCGACTGAAAGGGTGTCTAATATAGTTTTGAATAATAAAAATTGATTTGAAAAAATTATTGGTGATGTTTTTAAAGACTATTTATTGCGACAATATTTCGAATGTAGAGGCTAATTAAGGCTAAATACGGCAAAATAGTTGGCTTTTTGATAGAAGAATATTTAAAGAAGGTCTTAAATTGTGAAAAAAAAATACCAAATAAACAAACTGACAGGGGCAGAATTAGCCTAGAAGTTGCACAAATTTATACCTGTGATTACACTGCTGGCAGGCGAAACATTCAAGGTGATAGACATTTGTTCTCGCACGCATTACCATTTCAAATGCAGGAATAACCTTGCCACATGCTGAACACGACCCAGTAGTCCCAAAAAGTCTAGAAAGCAATTATACAAATTGAAATATGCTTCAAATCAAATACAACACAACAATCGACATCAGACACGTGTACTGGAGGGAGGAGACTCCAATCCATCCCCTTCCAGACACCAATATTTTGATAATTTTCCCTACAATACTTAGAATGTTTTTGTTTAATTAGTCTTTTTTCTTGGTGTTATTTTTTCACATTTTTCGTCCCCTTCGACAAGAGCTCTTGCCTATTTGCCTGCTCGTCATCAGTTTAAACTTTCTTATGTTTATCCAGTGACAGATGAACAGGAGGGAACGTAAAGTTGCAGCAATACTATTGGCCAGCCGATACACAATCAAAGAAACTATAGCGCCGATACACAGTAATCACGAATATTTGGAGGAATATTCAAAGTCAATAAACAATTATTTCTAAAAATTATAATTATCAGGCCAAGCAGACATTTCCGTTTGGCTAACATTTATGCTATAACTTTACCATCCTAAACTAAATAACTTACATATAAACCATATGCTATACTCCTGTTTCTCTGTCTCTTATATGAGGTAGTTCATCTCGACAGTGTAGATCCTCCTCTAATTTTTACTTATTAGCCAACCATATCACACCATCTGGCCCAAGATCTTTGACCATGGCCTTACATCTTCGTAACTGGAGGTCAGACTTTTTACCATAAGACTTTTAGAAAGAAAGCGGCATCAGTCTTATATACGGATCAAGTTCAAACATGAAATGATTAGAAATTTATTATAGTTCAATATGACATAACTTGTTTAGAGAAGAGTTCTTATAAAGCCTTTTCTTCAAAACGAAAGCCAAGACTCAAAATTCGATTAAAACGAAAACAGGCGCAGGTTAACAGCATAACACCGTGGATCATGACCAGAATAAGATTTTTGTGTGTCAAAATCGTAGTTAGTTTATTTTGCATTATCTACATGTAAGTATTAAAATCAGAATTCAGTTTTTTATACATTTTAAGAAGAATATTCACTTCAAGAATTGTCAACAGATACTTCCAACTTAGGATAATACAAATTTTTAAAGAACCGTCTTAATTAAGGAGCATATGAATGTATGAATGAATGTATTCTACACCCATCAATGAAAAAACAGATGGAGCACAAAAAAAATGTGTGCATAAGACACTAAATCATAAAAAAAACACAAAAAAAACAATCAGAAACAAATGCCGACTACTGCTGTAAAACATTGGCCCACGAATGGGTCTGGACAGATGAATTATATCAGTCAATTTGCGACAGAATCGCTCCTTCAGGGTTAGTAACACTGTACTATCACGTAACATACCTATTGCTTGTCCACGGTGGTAAACGCAGCAAAAACTTTGTATACTTGTAATACAGAGAGCGTAATTTCAGTTTATCTGTAGCCGTTAAAATGCGCCAAAATGGGCTAAGGTACAGATAATGAGGCGAAATCAGCACTGTACACCTGGGGGCAACAGGCGACGATCAAGCTTCCGCTTATTTACCACCTTATAAAACTGTTCCTTTCCTTCCTATCAGTTAAAAAACTTGTTTTTTTTTTATTTAATTGGGCGAAAAGACGAACATTCAGAATGAGGTTTATTCTTTTTAGGGAAAGGAGTCAAACATCCAATTCAAAAAGAATCAGGGATAAATCCCAGATTAAATATCATTTGGTAAAGGAGGACTAAGTGTCCCATAAACAGTTCACCACACAACGACAAATGCTGTGCAGAAATCTCATCAAATCCTTGGACTTTTTTTAAGTTTACCAATTACAGAAATAATCAGACTCTTTGTAATAATCAGTCCAGGACTAGAAGCATGCTAAAAAAAAACAAAAAAAAAAAAAAAAAAAAAACTCAAGAGTTTCACTTTATAACTATTTTGCAGACGTGGATCTGGAGCAGAAAATTCCTTTTTATAATGCTCAACCCATGAGGAAACTGGTATACGAGACGATATTCGACTTGGCATATCTTTTACAAGACTGGACTACAACTTGTTTGGCGGAGACCAAACTTCTTCCGAACAAGACGAAATAACGGAAATCCGATGCAGAGAAAGCAGCTTTGCAAATTGGCGTTTAGTATAGATATACAGTTTTCGAAGTCGCCCACTGCGCGGTTTATCCGCTTCAATCCAAACTGAAAGCCAAAACGTAACAGAAAAGCAAGCATTTCGCAATTATAATTAGTTGACCAGCCAGGCTCTTCAGTTCCAACTTTTACTCGCCTAATAGGTACTGCCGATTTTTCTGCAAGAGCTAGGGCATGAGTAAGTTCACTAAAGCAAATGTTCAGCCTAACATTTCAGTTACGGCACACTCTCCTTTATTACTCTTCTTGTAAATAGATGATAAGAAAAAACACATCTTCCTCATTTTCTGAACCAATAGCCATTCTGAACTTGTAACTGAGTATTGCTTCAATGCCAAGATGAATAAGAAAAATATAACGACTACTTGACTTTAGACTACTTGACTGTTATTAGCGCTATTCACCTTATTTGTCCTATTATCAAAAATGGACGATCTTTATTAACACTATTCGCCAATTAAGGAGTGCCATTAAGTTAATTCAGACCAATTTATTTTAGGGGACATCCACTTTCCACCACCTGATTTATATCTCAGAATGCCACGTGTGTCGCTAAGTTTCGCCACGCTTAACAGAGTTTCCATCACGTTTTGCACAGTTTCCACAATGCTTAGCACAATTTCTTTTATGCTTGGCACGACTCACCTGGTGAGATGATCTTTGTAAGTGAGTAGCCTACTCTCGAATTTAATTTCCCCAAAATACATCCCATTCTTTCATCAATTTCACCCTATATTCGTGTTTCTTTTGACACACTCCTTCCCTTTACGAAATAAACTTCTTCGTACATATCTGACCAAACAAGGCAACGCAACTACCAGTGCATCTAGTCTAAAAAAGGTGATGTGAATTATGATCTAAAAATAAACAGCATTTTTTTTTTTCGCAGAAATTTCTTTCGTTCGTTTTGGATCACTTGTGTTAGAGCGCAGTAAAACGGATTTCTTGATGACAATTCTTGCCATCAAATTTCAAAAATAATTACACAATATCACGAAAGCTAATACACAGTATTCAGCTTCGTCAATTATTTGATAGTAATCAAACACTAGTGTGAATTATTCAAGTAAATTGTTTTTGTTCGTTTTTCTTGAAATCCTATACCAATCTCATTATTTATACTAAGCACACACCCTTCCAATTTCCTTCCAGTTTTTTCATATGAACTTAACAACCGCAACCGCAAACAAATCAACTTAGAAGTTGAACTAACATGCTTCATGGATACAATGCAATTGAAAAAACGAAAATTAATTTTCTTTTGATTGAGAAGTGTGACCACAATATAACATAAGCTATAATCTTAAATCTATAATGGAACAATAAAAATTGTATCATTTTCCCAGTTTTTACCGATCTGCTTTTCACAGCTGTTTGTACAAGTCAGGGTTGCCAGCAAATAGGAAGTAATTCAAGATACAATTTAACGGCCAAATTTTAGACCTTTACCTATACACGCTGATGCTTTTACTATCTATAGGTTTTACCGCTGTCTGATACATACGTCGGAAAAAGGGGCGGGTAGGTGGGCGGGGGGGTTGCTGTCCCCCGGTATCTCAGATCCTTGCGAAATTCTAAGTGATTCACAGTAAAAAAAAACTCATTTATTGGTAGTTTAGACGAATTTTGCTCCAAGCAATAAACTCACAAGTACGTGCCTCTTAAACCCTTCTGATAAAATTTTTGTTAAAACATAAGAATTTTCTATATGACCAACCACTGACAGGATATATTAATCAAGGGGCTAGACACTATATCACACTGTTCCTGACTATGAACAGGGTGGAAGAAGCTGCTAACACCTGGCTGCATTGGCAGCCGACAACTTTCTATTACGAAGGGTTAGAAAAACTAGTGCCTTGTTAAAAATAAATGTTTCAGTAATTTTGGGGACTATTTTGAAAGATAACTTATTTTATTTGCACCTATTCCTCAAATAGTTAGTTGTTTTAATATGTATCTAATCTGTTCTTATCGAACAATTGAAATTCCTTTCTGGATATTTCTAGTACAAACCCAACTGGTTAGCTCTTATTTTCTTCTTCTCTACTTAGATGTACGTCTCAATGTCATAAGGATTATATATTTAGCTAATCCTAACTTCCCCGGATACAGTCCACATCGACAATGCTTAACCAGCCACGGCTTAGGAAAAATAATTTGAATGATGTTATAGCTCCAACGTAGTAAAAAGCAAACCACAGACAATTGTAATCGAAAAAAAAGAAAACGTCTTTGAATAAATTTTCAAACATAAAAGAATGACTATTTGACATTGATTAAGGAATGGTAGATACTATGTTAAGCCAAAAATTAAAAAGTAGTGATGATAACAAATTTAAGGGAATTTCAAAAAAGTGCTTCAAACCCCTTGAAAACGGAGACAGATCAAACAAAAGTATACCATTGAAGCCTCCGTAGTTGAGATACTTTGACCGCAGATTTTCAGCCCCAAATTTTTGAAACAGAAGGAAGTGACATTTTAGTTGCGGTACCAGTAATGTCTCCTTTTTCCCGGCGCTGGTGGGCACCGGGATATCGTAGATAATTGTTCAAATGCCCATTTGAAAGCTAATGATTATGCATATGGGCATTACGGAAAATTTTCATGATGTAAATAATGTGAAATGCAATTTTTTCAAAAAACGGAGTATTTTGGTATCATTTTTTATTATTATTTATTTGATGTTATATTATTTGACTTCATGAAATGATGCTAAGATCTTAGTAAAGATCAATAGTTCCAAAAATACCGTCTAGTAGGTTCAAGCTAAGACGTAACCGAAAACTTTTTCCTCTATGTGATATACATGATAGGCCTACTTTACAAGTTATGATCTTAACGAAAAACAACCCTAAAGACCAAATTCAGGGTTTGTTCAGTTTATACAAGTACGGAGTGACCTTTGTGAATAGAACTGAAAAACACCCAACAACCCGGAACATAAAACTAACTTTTTTTCAATATAATAATTTGTTTTGACTTGTCACTGCTAGAAGTAGGATAAAATATATTTCTAAAAAGACGAGGGGCTGTCGCCCTTGTGAAACTCTCTTAATTATAGTTTATCTATTAACCACTGGGCCTTTGAACAATAAAATTGTATAGTCCGTTGAATAGCAGAAAACAGGAAAGGCTTTTGTAACTATAAGTGGGCAGAGGACTACAATATTAGCCCCTATCATGCCTTATGTTCTTTTTAGGGAATAAATAGGTTGTTACATGCCGCTTAATTTTGAAAGTACTAGCAAGTAATTAACGCATATTAATACTAATTGAATTTTTGAACATACTCTTATAGTTTATGTAGGTGATCTTTCTCCGTAGATTTTACTGAGGCAAATTATACATAGATTGAACACTGTTTGGTTCAATGTCTCGTTGGTTTCATTTGACTTGTATAGTTTGAGTTTTGCTTGGTTAAAACTTTTCGGATTAGTTTTTCAAGTAAACTTTTCCTTAAGCTGGTTCTTGTCGTGTTAAGTTTAGCTCCGTACGATTTTCTGGGGGGTGGGATGGGTGGTTTTATTGCATGGGTTCTGTGAGAGTTAAATTTTGTTTGGGCTGATCATTACTCGATTTAATTATCCGAGTTTTCTTTCTTAGGGACGGAATCTGTCCAATGTCTAAGGTAGGGTAGAACAATAGCGAACCAAAAAGAATATGATATCAGCTGTATTCCTTGCTAGTCCTGCTTTTTCCAGGATCAATAGGCGTAAGTGATCCTAGCCATAAAGAGGATTCTTCTATTCTCGGGTTATTATTACGTTGGAAACACCAAGGACAAGTAATCTTGCCTAGTGGATAAGGAACTTAAGTGGAAAATCAAAAGCCAAAGTCATTGTTGCTAATAGTTGTCATTTCGAAAAATTCAGGCTACGAAGAATTTAGGCGTCTTCTGACATTCAGACTTCTTTAGTATACCAAACTATGAGATACTAATCGCTGCTGCTTTTACTTGCTAACGATTGATAAATTTCAGCTGGTTAGGAAGAAAAAGCAGTCATGTAGCACAAAGAAAAAAGATTTTTTTTTAAACAGATATGTGTTCAGATGCTGATATTTTTGTATTTATTCGGTCGATATTAATTTGCCTTTTTCATTAATTACTATCTTAAAACTCTTTAATGAATATTTCTTCTTTTCATGTATGCTTCTTCTTATCATTGTTCCAGAATAAAGTTCCTTATGATGTAGAACGGGACTGTATCCAAGAGTTTTGTTCAGAGGGGGGGGGGCTATCAAAACACTCCTGTTCAGGGGGAGGGGTTTAAGCTTTTTTTTCTACCTGGATTTAAAAAAAATTACAAGTAGGAAACATGTGGGGAGGTTGAAACCAGGTACTCCCCCCAGGGATAAGCCTCTGACGTTGAGGTAACCTGAAAAGACATCAACTTTCCCTAGACATTTCTCAAATTTTCTTCTTTAAAAAGTAATTACTCTCCTAACGGTCGTATTCTCCAAGTCAAGAATTTCCATCCTGGACTATAACACTTTGCTGTCGATGCATATACTACGTCGAGTTTAATTATAAAGGAAAACATTCCACCTCCTTATAAATTCAAAACTACTACCTTACTTAGTGATGATACAAGATATATCACTCGATATCAAATAGCAGACCATACAGAAAAAAGTTAATACCACTTTATTTAATAGCCAAATGTTAATTACTACTGATGCTTTTTTTTCAGCTCAGTATGAGATAGTCCAATCGATTTCATTTCCTATCATGGATATTGCAATTCTATCCGTGATCCAAGCCTAGCTCATTTATCAAAGTTTTTATGATCTCAGCGGAGGTTTGTCTTTCATGGAAGCAATCTTTTCTTATTGAGTCGTCGAAAAAAAAAATTCTTATATTACTAATATGATTTGTAACTCATTTATAGAATGCTAGTAAAAGGATTTTTTTGCTGGTTTCGTTACCAATTCTATTAGCGACTCTATAAAAACGCAGTTCTATTCTATGGTTATCGAATACAATATGCAAAAGATGATTCAGATTTTTATCAGATTTTTTAATAATATTTAAATCAAATCTAATATTAAGTATAAAGGGAAACCGCGTAGAATTTACAAGAATACATTAACTTTTTATATAGAATATGGATACAGAATGGAGAAGAATACAGAATACAGACTGTATCTAAGAAAAGATGTAAGTGATAGAAGGAGACAAATATTTCGGCCGAAACTTCCACTCAGCCTTCCTTAGTACAAAAAGAAGAAACGAATAAAATGGAAGATAATACTCAAAAAGAAATAAACCTCAAAACGAAATAAAAAGAAACTTTCATTTTGTTTTTACTTTTCTTCTTTTTGCACTGAGGAAGGATGAGAGATCTTGGCCACAACATTTGGATCATTTTTCATTTTTTCTAGCTGCGAAATTCTCCTCATTTAGTTCTTATACGTTATTTTCGTTCGACATCTTTCGCCACTGCGGGCTTAAAACTTATCTAAGAGCAAGTGCCTATAGAAGGGTCTTAGAAAAAAAAGAAGAAAAAGACCATAAATAGTTTAGTATGAAAAAATATTAATTATAGTATATATTTATATATATATATATATATATATATATATATATATATATATATATATATATATGTATATATATATATATATATATATATATATATATATATATATATATATATATATATATATGTATATATATATATATATATATATATATATGTATATATATATATATATATATATATATATATATATATATATATATATATATATATATATATATATATATATATATATATATATATATATATATATTCGTTTCTGTGTGTGTGTGCTTTAAATACGAAAAAAGCTTATATCTTGACAAGACTTTCTAAACCAACTTAAACAGTGATGTCTACTAACTAAACAATAAATGTTTCCTAGAAAAAAAACTTTTGTTTCACAGCATTTCCCTGTTGTGGAAAATTGTGCCTTCACACGTTTTTATTGCTGGGTGATAGGAGGTGGAGGGGATACCAACTCACTTCCTCTATGACTTTATAGCGAAACAGGCTCTTCAAAAGACCCATCTCTGCCAACTAAAATGATTTTTTTCATCGATCCTTGTCGTGCTAACTGGTGTCTTTCAAATAATAAGTTCCGTAGCAAAACTCGCAGTCCAGTTCTCTTTTTTTTCAATTAAAATAATTAATCGTAACCCAGGCTTATATTTCAAATTTTCTTTCAATAATAGCTTTGCCAATTTATATAGCAGGGCCCCGTCCTAATTGAAAATTTTGTCTAGTAGATATTGAATTTCATGTGGGTCTGATTATGACGGGAAGTTGTGAATTGGTCTTTCTAATTAATACGGACGGATCAATTTACATTAGATACTATATTTTTTTTAAATTGTTTGTGTCATTATCAAATTGTCTAGAGTTGATATCGTTTGATACCATGTTTCCTTATGAAGTTTTATGCCGATATTATTAGAATCTAATTCATCTTGCTGTTAAAGTAGCCTCAAGGACAAGTAGCCTCAAGTACAAGTAGCCTGTCAAGAACAGTAAAATGAAATCAGATAGTTGGAATTAGTTAAATGTAAATTTTAATAAACTTTTAATGAAAAAAAACCTCGTATGCTGCTGTGCAGATACTGGTATTACTGGGCACCAAGTAAAAGAAAAAAAAAACGTGGGTTTGAAATCAGCAAAAAAGAAGCCAAAAACTTCTGGCACCAATAACATAAGAAAGCCTAGCTTTTGAAGTTGTAGTTGCCTTTGGAAATCACCAAATTGTTAATGTTAGATTTTTTATGGACAAAACTTTTGCAAAATTTAGCATATGAGTTTTGCTTATTTCTTTTTAATGTTCAACAAGGTAACACTGACAAAAAATAGTACAATTCCAAAAACTTCCACAGCCACATGACAAATCTTCATGTATTAACAGTCTTAAAAAGAGTGCAGGGGGGGGCAAATATATTTTTATTTTTATATCCTCTGGGCTTCACTTTAATGGGAGACGGACTTCAGTCGCTTGATTTTATCTGTGACCAGGAAATAATTACTTTATCCTGTATAAATATAGTTTGTTTTCATTGTAATACTTTAGTTTCTCTGCTGATGATGATAACTGATCTTTGAAGATCTTCGGTTATCGGGATATCCGGAACTTTCGTATCTATTTTTACTGTCTAATAAAAGGACCTATCCCAATTGGAACTCTTATTTGTTCGTAATAAAAAAATTCTATGGGAGAATTTCTACATTTTCCCTATTTTAGGTTAAACATGAAACTTTCAGACCAGTCTTTCTGGTATTATAGAAAACTTCTCAATAAAAATGCTCCTTTTAGTACCTTATATTTTTTATTTATTTATTTTTTTTTTTTTAGTAGTGCATCATCGGGAATTCTTCTTTATTTGAAGATATAGAACGAATCTTAATTATATAAAGATGTTTTATTCTTAACTTTCATTTGAGAACATCAGGTGATTGATAATATTAATCTTCGTTTAACTAGATAACATTAACTAGAAACTATTCGGTTATACTTTTGTGGCAGAAAAAAAAAATTCCGTCTTAAGCTACGTTCTGATAAGTGTCAAATTTCGTTTCGACAGTCGGATTTCACGTCGTCTAGCGAAAAAATGTCTTTATGTGGGCTATAATTTAGTTCGCTCCTGTTTCGGATAACAGTTGAGAGTTGGTTTTCCTGGCTATCGGAGTTTTGCTTAAAGTGAATTAAAGCGTCTTGTTCGAAAGATGAGCAATTGAAGGTATTAAAAGCAAGAGTAGAAGAACTAATCTAACAGTATTTTTTCTTGTGTATCAAATAAAACCCAAATCAAAGAAAAAAAATCGAACGAAAAACTCAAATCAAAGAAAAAAAAATCGCTAGTTAACGTTCTTTTCACTTCAGTTTTGGACCCGGAGTTAAAAGTTTACTTTTCCGGCAGACACAGAATAGTGTACAAACACGCTCTGACTACACACAACTTACGACAAAAAAAAAGAACGAGAAAAAATTAGGAATAAATGTGCAGCCAGTGCGGTCTCAGAACATATTTATGTGAAGCTTAAGGGTAGCATGTGACCAAAGTAGTTTTAGATTTTTCTGTTTTTTTTTTTTTTTTATTATATAAAAGGAAACATGAAAATCTCATTGGTCAATTTCATTTTGTGTGAGATTGCGAAACAAAATGCCGTCTTGCGCATTCGTTTTATCTACTTTTAGATACACCAAGTTTTGTCGAACTTAACTTTTTGTCGCAGAATTGTATTCAAATCAACAAAATTCCTGATATGGTAAGAAAAAAGTATATGTTCAGTGTTAAGGTACTCAAAAGACTATTTATATAGAAAATTTTCTATAATGCTAAGAGAGTTGGCTTTAACGACTGCTAAAAGAAATTGACGTTAGGCCACGACCAGTTTGTCACTTCACATCTGGTTGACAAGATTTTTCAAACGAGCCATATCCTTTAGCTAATAGTGTGTTTGCTGTTTAAATATCGTTAATTACCACGGGAAAAGCTGGTCTTGGTCATTAGCAAGTCTATACCAATCCTTTAAATGCTGCATGCTCATTCTTATCACAACTGCAAATACGAGTCTATGTATGCACACTATTATTTGAATGAAGGGACATTCAAACATCGCTTTTATCACTTCTGTTGACAGTAGAGAGCTTTCAAATATTTGCATATAAAAACAGGAGGATGATCTCATTTTTCCAAGTGTACAAAGCCGTTTTTCCCCATCTTTGATAATGCACTTTTCTAGATTAAAAAAAAGGCAGCTTTAGAAGAAAGCTTTAAGTAGCTCTTTGATATGGGAAGCAGCAATCCGCTGAAAAATGCTTTTTTCAGGGAAGTAGTTTAAGAGACATTTCGTCAGAATATTGTAATTGTACCATTGACAGATATGGGCGCACGATGTCTATTGGGAAGGGGGAATATTTATTAATGACTTTGTTGTCTACCAGGATACATACCCCGATTCATGCTATTCTAAAATTATCACAAATGCCCTTAATATAATTTCTTCCCTTGCAGCATAATCCGTAAAGATACCCCCCCCCCAAAAAAAAAGAAAAAATTACTACGCACCGGCACATGGATTCGGACGCGAGGTCTTATTCAAGCATAGCCACTTGCTATCTGATTCCGAGGATGCTTTTGTATTTGTGTTAACAAGTTTATCCAGTTTAACCCTAAACTCAAGTATGTATACAATTAGAGCGGGGAAAACTTCAGGAATTTCCCCATGGCCCCACCGAGATGTCGAAGCTAATTCAATTTTTTCCGGTATAATTATGTATTTTTCAAATAATTTGTCTACTTTTGGCACTTTATAAAATTTACACTTTATGTATGTAGGCCTATATGTATGAAACTTTGATATGTAGAAAGAAAAATGGCCCTTGATTTATAAGAGAACTATGCTGAAAATCAAAAACATAAATTGAAATGCGGTGGTTAATAGTCAAACAGTTCGTGGTAACGAACTGTAAGTAAAAAGCAACTTGGCCCAATATTGCCCTAAATTCTACGAAACTGAATTTTGATAACAATGGACAAATCAAAACAATTGGATTTTTATGATGATATCAAATATAAAAGAAGCATTAAGTTTAATCCTACCGATCAAAAATTACGAGGTTGAGAATGTTTGCCTTAGTTTCAAAAAAGGGGGGAAACATCCACCAAAAGTCATGGAATCTTACTGAAAATCACACCATCAGATTCAGCATATCAGAGAACCCTTATTGTAGAGGTTTCAAGCTCCCATTTTGCAAAATTATGAAATTTTGTATTGGTTGCCAGAAGAAAGACCATGGATGCGTGTTAAATTTTTTTTTCTTATTCCTGGCTATTCGTGCCTAACCAATGATCCTCGAAAATTGAAAGAGTGCTTACTTAAAAGGATATTAAAAGCCTTAGTTCCTTTTTTTAAATATCCAAAAAGATTGGATGGCAACTGGCCCGCCTCCTCAGCCTCTTTTGCCCCAAAATCAAAACGTTGAAAATAGCCATTTTTTTTCAGCATAGTTGAAAGCTCCAATAGCTATATATTTAAGGATGACATGACCCCTCACAGTTTCCACCGAAAGGGCTGGAAGTTATAAAATTTGCCCAATGTTTGCATGCAGCATTTGTTATTTAAAAGCACGCAGATATTTTTTTCGGGGGGGGGGGGAGGAGGGAGAAATTGTCTACGGGGCGGTTTTCTACGGGAAGAATTTTCAGTTGGGAGGTAGTTTCTGGGGATGAGCTACCAAAAGGAATTTTTACACGGGAGGGGGGGAATTGCTAGAGCTCCTACACAAAATTCGTTTTATTGTTCTTACTTTTTCTCTGGCGACTTAATTTTACATGTGCAGATTTTTTGGGGAAAATTTTCAGTAAAGTTAGAATTCTCTTGGGGATTTTTCTGTGGAGGGAGATTTTCTTTGGGAGAGATTCTTCATTGGGAAATTATCAACAGGAATAATTCTCCTTGGGGAATTTTTTGCGGGAGGACATAAAAGTGGAGGGGCGGGGTTTGATCCTGGAAGCATTTTCTACACAGGAGGGATTTCCGATATAAATTGAAAAACCACCATATATTAAATTTGAAAAAGGTGTTTTTTTTAGAGCATCTTAACGAGAGTTTTTCAGGTGAATCGTAAGTAAGAAAATTTCTTGGGGGATGGGGGTGGGTAATTCGCAGAGAAGATGGAATTTCAAATGGTAATTTATCGAGGGGGGATTTCACGTGGTAGAACTTTCCATGGAAGACCTTTTCTTGGAGTGGGGGGTAGGAACTTTCCTCAGTGGGGGGGGGGGACTTGGTCAGAAATTAAATTTTTAAAAAGAAATTTTTTTCCAACTAAAAGTAAGGAGAAAAATTTAAACTTAAAACGAAAAAAAATTATTCCGTATATGAGAGAGGGTTACTTTTTCCCGCGGAAAATACTCCCTGGTAAATAACCCCGTGGAAAAAAGGTTTTTCAAATTTGAGAATTTTATTTGACTTTAGTTTCTTTATTTTCCGTAGAGGGAAGAAATTTTGGAACTTGTGTATTATACGCCATTCACTCAATTTTCCACTGTGTAAAACTCGAGGAAAAACAGTTCTCTTCGTTAGTTTATTTCAGCTTAGCGTGAGACAAGACAAAGACCAGTGACAGAATAGATGGGAAATATATAGTTTGGGCTATATATTTGCACATAAGGGGGGGGGGTAAAGTATTACGACAGTTCGAAGTCAGAAAACAATTCTTACTTCATAATATGCAGAATAATTGTACTTAACATATTTTGCATGCAGACTCGCTATACGTTACCCCCCCCACCTAATGCGTAAATATATAGCCCATATTTTTTCTAAAGTAACGAAGAAACTAAAAAAGAAATCGGTTTGTTCTGGGGTTTTACACATCGTAAACTTGTGTGAGTGGCGTATAATACACAAGCCGGATTTCTCGGTATTATTAAAAAAAACTATCAGAAATTAAATTAAAAAAGACAAGGTTTTCAACTGAAAGTAAGGAACAAAATCATAACTTCAAACGAATAGAAATTATTATATATATGAAAGGGGTCGCCTCCTCCTCAAGACCTCGCTCTTTACGCTAGTTTTTTTTATAGAACTTTAAAACAAAGCTTTTTATTCTGGTTAAACGGCTATTGTGTTTCAGGAATCACTCTTAAAGAATTAGGATAAAATAGCGTAAAAAGCAAGGTCTTGTGGAAGGGGCAACTCTTTTCATATACGTAATAGTTTTATTACGTTTTAAGCTTTGATGTTGCTCCTTACTTTCAGTTAAAAAAACTTGTTTGTTTTACAATTTTAATTTCAGATGGTGTTTAAATAATACCAGGAAATCTGGCTCTCTCTCCATGAAAAATTCCGGTACTTGTGTATTGTACGCCACTCACTCAAGATCACGATGTGTAAAACTTGGGGACAAAGCGGTTTCTTCGTTACTTTAGAACCAAATTTGGGCTATATCTTTGCACATTAGGGGGGGGGGGTAAAGTGTAGCGGGTCTGCATGCAAAGTGTGTTAGTACAGTTATTCTTCACATTATGAAGTAAGAATTGTTTTCTGACTTCGAACTGTTCAAATACTTTACCCCCTCCCCTTATGTGCAAATATGTAGCCCAAATTACACATTCCCCATCTATTCTGTCGCCTGTCTTTGTTTTGTCTCACGCTAAGCTGAAAGAAACGAACAAAGAAAACGGTTTGTTCTAGAGTTTTACACAGCGTAAGCTTGAGTGAGTGACGCATGAAACACAAGTATCAAAATTCCTTCCCCTAGGGAAAAAAAAAACTTAAATAAAAATTTCTAATTTAGAAAGCCTTTCCATGAGAAGGTATTTTCAACGGGGGTATTTTCCGGGGCGGGAGGGGGGGGGGGTGAACGTCGGCCACCATACAGCATACAGTCATGTTTGTCGTTTGTATTTCTCAATTCAATACCATGTCTGAATTCATACTGTTTATTTCAATCGAAGATAAATATAAAAGACACACTTTTTCACTTTAACTTGGAAAACGAATCTTACCTTAGATAATCCCTCCGACACAATATTAAATTGGCTCGAGTGAATAACGTCGACCCAACTTCTCCAAGGCGACAGTCGCAACATCCGCATTTTAAACAGTCTTCATGCCAGTAGCCATCCAAAGCCTGTGAAATTAAAGGATGCAAGGGATGTTTGCGAAGAGACATATGGGGAAAATTTTTCATATATACATCTACAGTCCTATAAAATATACTACCGAAAATAGGGATACTTGAACCTGAGAACTTAATCCGCAGAATGAGTACTCACTCTAGATTTTATTTTGAGTAGAGAGAGGCAGGGAGATCAGGGGGTTAAAATTCTTGAAGCAAGATCAGGAAATCAAATTCTTCAAAACGAAGAATTCATATCTAAATTAGGAAAAAAATCAATAATCACGCGACTTACTGAAGGACTTAAGCCCCAGGGCTCCCTTACACGTGTATCAGCTTCACAAGTATTGGAATCCCCTTTAAAAATTATCAACCACCACATCTTTCTTTAAGTTCTAACTCCCTACAGATGATTACGTGATTAATTTTGCACGCGAAAAAATAGAACATATGAGAACAAATACAACAAAAGAACATATGGAAAATAGGAAAATACAGAGTTTGACAGGTGAAAGACTTTTCTGAAGACCGTAGAAAGATTAAAAAAAAAAACACAAAACAAACCACCCCCTTTAGTTACTTTCAATATTCTCAAATATCCTCTCTGGGACACCGTCTTTTTTTACTTACGAAAAGACAACCTACAGATAAGGCAAATTCTAGAAGGGAGGGGGGGGAATGTAGGGGAAGATATGTTGCTTGAAAAGGGCACATTTCCTCTTTATTTCTATCTCTGGTACTACTCTGAAATGAACTATATTGCGCCAATCTAATATCACGAAGAAAAAAAATATTCGATCAGAGGCAACATTATAGCGTTGCCTATAGTAAAGGCCAAACGGCTCCAATGTTTTGTTATTATTATTGTTTTTTTTTCGCAGAAGCACTTCATATGGAAAGGGTCGTCGTATAAACTTCAAAGACGGCTAATTCAATTGGAAATCGAGAGTTTTAGTGCCCTTTTTAAGAGTCAAGAGGGATCTGAGGCAAAAAAAACCTAACGCCCTTTTTTCCCAAATACATGGGGCATATATGGTTCATATGAAAGGGATGCTCGTATAAAATTCAGAGAGGGCTCATTTGATAGGAAACTAAAAGTTCTAGTTCACTTTTTAAGAGTCAAAAGAGATCCGAGGGCAACTAGCCCCCCACGGCCTTTTTTCCCCAAATCTATCCGATAAAAATTTTGAGATAGTCATCTTGTTATACCAGACAAGGATTTACCAACAAGCCCACTAGGCCCAGCGGCTTTCTCTATTCCTAAAGTTTTGGGGGTTTCCCAGAAAATCTTACAAAAACAGAGCGGCAAAAACGGTTGGCCTCGAGGCGTCAAAGCTTTAAATCCGGGCTGAGTGAAACACACTCTTGAGCTGGTGAGCTTTTAGCAATATTCAGTTAAATTTATTCATCCTTACCAAAACTGTTGATCTATTTTAAAATCAAAAAAATATTTTGAAATAGGGAACTTAAAAAAACTTGAAACTTTGGCAATTAAAAACGAACAGAAATTGATTAAAAAAAAGTCGTCGAAAAAGAAGTTTTCTAAAGAGAAGTAAAGGCCATATTGAACTTAAGATCAGAAGAAATAGAAACCCACTATAACTCAAACTAGAAACAACCAGAAATTAATATTAGAGAATAAATGAAACCCAAAGCGAACAGAAATTAAATTAACAATCATAGCAAAAAAACATTCAACAGGTACTAATACTAATGAATAAATAAATCTCAAAACGAGTAAAGCGTAAGTTGAATATGCGAATCAAGCTTAAAACGAGCAAAAATATTTTATTATTGAGGCATAAATGAGACCCGAAACGAACAGAAATTAAATAAACAATCATAGCAAACAAACAAACAGAAGTCACTAATATAAATGAGTAAGTAAATCTTAAAACGAGTAAAACTTAAACTGGATATGCAAATCAGGCATGAAACGAAAAAAAATTCTACAAAGAAGAGTTTGGGTTTTGCCTCCTTCTTTCACTGTAAAAGTCTAAGACCTACTGCGTCATTGGCACTTTACTGAAAATGAATTATATTACAAATGTTTTCTTTTGTATTTATTACAACATTAAAAATAAACATAGAAATTACAGTAAAATTAAATTTTGGACTGTTGAGCTTTCAACAATTAATAACATTATATATCAAATATTTAGTTTAATCTTATTAATTCTTTCCATACTGGTCAAGACAATTATAGCTTCACTACAAACAAGAGTTTGGATACTGCCCTCTTCCCTAATTGTAAAAGTGTAAAGGAGTCAAAACCCAACTCTTCTTTGTTGAGATTTTTGTTTGTTACAAGCTGAATTTGCATATTCGATTTAAGTTTTAATCGTTTCAAGATTCATTTACTCATTTATATTAGTAACTATTGTTTGTTTGTTTGCTATGATTGTTTATTTAATTTTTGTTCGTTTTGGGTTTTATTTTTTCATTAATAGTAATTTCTGGTTGTTTTTAGTTTGAGTTATGGTAGGTTTCTATTTCTTCTGATCTTAAGTTTAATATAGCCTTTACTTTTCTTTAGAAAACTTCTTTGTCTGAGTTTTTTAAAAATTAATTTAAAACAAGGGCTATACACTGGGATGAAGCCATTCAGCATGTGTCTTAACCATCAAACACTACAGTACCGATAGGCTATATCATGTTGCTTTAGAAAGAGTTTTCCGACATTTAGAACAATAGATGAATATTTTTTACTACTTTGTCTTATTAAAATTTTAATGAGTTTGGCTTAATTTATTTTAATTAGTTTATTATACTGCTTGGTGTGCATATCCTTCCATGTTAAGAAATAATTAAATAAAACACCAAGTAATTTCCTGGTCATTCAAAGGACTGCGAAGAGGCGGATCAATTAATGAATTTCAATTATCAACAATACAAAGAAACAATTACCACCACAAATCTCATCTGAATTTCTATTAACTTCCTGTAAATATTAATAAAGCGAGAAATTAAATTTCCAGTCTAGGACTCACCCAAAGAACATCATGAAATGTGAAATTTAATAAAAGGGAAGCTAACATAAATGAACCAAAAGATATGGGAGGTAGGGAGACTTTAATTGTGTTAAATAAGAAACTGTGACGCCAAACTTGGGGATATAACCTTCTTTTATTAAATTTCGGTCCAGGGCTTGTGAAAATTAAAAATTTCAAATTATAGATTTTCCTGTCTTAACAAAACTGAAAGTTTTATGGTCCAAATTGGGAGATCTGATAGGTTTTTTCAATATGATTTACTTTGGAGACGCTGTCGGCATATCACCGGATTCTTCGATAAATTTAATTTGAAATGGGATTGCGCAAATTTTAAAGTCAAATAAAGAGGGCCCTCTAAAAAGCTTCGCCAGTGGCTCTGTTTTGGCAGTAATCGATTTTAGTTTCACTAATACTTTCATATAAAAAGGAGAAGAGAAAAAGCTTTTCCCAAGACCTATCTCAGAGACCCTGTCACCATTCTAATCAAGGTCAATTAAATATTTAGGATCAAATGATGCAGGATTGGAGTATGAAATCACCCTTCTCATAGGAAAAAATATTCAACTAGCCACACCCCCTAAAAAGTAAGTTTTTAAATTTATACCTGTAGGTAGAAAGCGGATTTTGAATCATCCCCATTCTTCATTCCAAAGTTGATCCCTTATCCCCAAGAAATACGACCAGAAAAACGTTACTTTGTTATCTTAAGCCTGAACACTAGTCAATAATTTATAAAGTTCAGAAAGAAGGTAGGCTAAGTCTGGTTATAACATTCGGGTTTAAGGCCATATCAAATTTTAATATTTTAAATGAAGTGAAAGGCTGTGTCATTTAAAATCCCTATTGCTACTCGTTTAAAACTTGTTGCGTATCAGCAGTAAATCGATCAAGTAAGCATTGCCGCATTTAAAAGATTTGCTCCCTCCCCCCTCTTTTTTTCACATGGACTTCCCGCTAAGATCGTCTTAAATCTCAAGTAAACATACCACTTTGTTATTTAAAACGTATATTTAGTTTCTCGAATCATTCTAAATATTTGCTTTTACTTTATCAAACAGTTCGTGGTAACGAACTGTAGTAAGGAGCGATCCGGCTCAATAGTAACCAAAACTCTAAAAAATTGAATTTTGATATCAATAGCTACATCAAAAGAATCGCATTTTAATGCTGATTTTAAATATATAAGTTTCATCAAGTTCAGTCTTACCCATCAAAAGTTACGAGCCTGAGAAAATTTTACGAGCCGAGCCCCCTAAAAGTCGTAAGATCGTAACGAAAATGACACCATCAGATTCAGCGTATCAGAGAACCCTACTGTAGAAGTTTCAAGCTCCTATCTACAAAAATGTGGAATTTTGTATTTTTTTGCCAGAAGACAAATCACGGGTGCGTGTTTATTTGTTTGTTTTTGTTTTTCTTTTCTTTTCCCCAGGGGTTATCGTATCGACCAAGTGGTCCTAGAATGTCGCAAGAGGGCTCATTCTAACGGAAATGAAAAGTTCTAGTGTCCTTTTTAAGTGACCAAAAAATTGGAGGGCATCTAGGCCCCCTCCCACGCTCATTTTTTTGCCAAAGTCAATGGATCAAAATTTTGAGATAACCATTTTGTTCAGCATAGTCGAAAACCATAATAACAATGTCTTTGGGGATGACTTACTACCCCACAGTCCCTGGGGGAGGGGCTGCAAGTTACAAACTTCGACCAGTGTTTACATATAATAATGGTTATTGGGAAGTGTACAGACGTTTTCAGGGGGATTTTTTTGGTTTTGGGGGTAGGGTTGAGGGGAGGGGGCTTTGTGGGAGGATCTTTCCTTGGAGAAATATGTCATGGGGGAAGAAAAATTCAATAAAAAGGGCACAGGGCGCAGGACGAATCTGGTCACGTTAGAAAAAAACGTCAATTTCAGAGCTTAATATACAATGCTGGGTGTTCAGAGCCTCTCTATTATGGAGTATAATTTGAAAATAACAAAACTATACGAGCGATAAAACATATATACCACAACCATAACTCAACTAACGAAAGAACTGCTAAAAGATAACACAACTATAAAGCGAAAATTGGTGAAAACTAACGGGAAAATAAACGAACTAAGAGGTGGAAGGGGCCCAGAGAAAAAATATAATCCTTTTCCAATTTTGAGCCTAACTTCCGCAAAGGAGTAATAATGTCAGAAGCCCCCAAATATCGAATTATTTTCTTTCAAACAGTTCGTGGTAACGAACTGTAGTAAGGAGCGACCCGGCTCAATAGTAACCAAAACTCTAAAAAACGGAATTTTGATACCAATAGGTACATCAAAAGAATTGCATTTTAATGCTGATTTCAAATATATAAGTTTCATCAAGTTTAGTCTTACCCATCAAAAGTTACGAGCCTGAGAAAATCTGCCCTATTTTAGAAAATAGGGTGAAACACCCCTTAAAATCATAGAATCTTAATGAAAATCACACCATCAGATTCAGCGTATCAGAGAACCCTATTGTACAAGTTCCAAGATCCTATCTACAAAAATGGGGAATTTTGTATTTTTGCCAGAAGACAAATCACGGATGCGTGTTTATTTGTTTCTTTTTTTTCTTTTTCCCAGGGGTGATCGTATCGACCCAGTGGTCCTAGAATTTTGCGAGGGGGCTTATTCGAACGGAAATGAAAAGTTATAGTGCCCTTTTTAAATGACCAAAAAAATCGGAGGGCACCTAAGCCCCCCCCCCAACGCTCATTTTTTCCCAAAGTAGTCGGATCAAGATTCTGAGATAGCCATTTTATTCAACATAGTCGAAAAACCTTATAACTATGTCTTTGGGGGCGACTTACTCCCCCAGAGTCCCCGTGGGAGGGGCTGCAAGTTGCAAATTTTGACCAGTGTTTGCATATATTAATGGTTATTGGGAAATGTAGAGACATTTTCAGGGGAATTTTTTGGTGGGGAGGGGGGGGGGTTGAGAAGAGGGGGCTATGTGAGAGAAATTTTCCATGGAAGAATTTGTCATGGGGGAAGAAGATTTCCATAAAGGGGGCGGAGTATTTTCTAGCATTATTTAAACAAGAGCTAAGAGCTCATATGGCACTTGTGACGAGGCGAGAAGAGCAAAGAGCCAAGAGATCATATGGTATGAGCTCTAACAAAATTCTATGAATCAATAGATTGATTTAAAAAGGAAAATAAGAGGCTTAATGCCGGTCAAGATTTAAAATAAGAGCTCTGAGTCACAAAGTCCTTCTAAATATCAAAATTCATTAAGATCCGATCACCCACTCGTAAGTTATAAATACCTAATTTTTTCTAATTTTTCCTCTACCTTTTGCCCTCCAGATGGTCGAATCTGGGAAAACGACTTTATCAAGTCAAATTGTGCAGCTCCCTGACACGCCAACCAATTTTCATCGCCCTATCACGTCCAGAAGCACCGAAATCGCCAAATCACTGAACCCCTCCCCCCAACTCCCCCCAAAAGAGCGAATCCAGTACGATTCTGTCAATCACGTATCAAGGACATTTGTTTATTCTATCCACCAAGCTTCATCCCGATTCCTACACTCCAAGTGTTTTTCCAAGATTTCCCCCCTCCAAATCCCCACAATGTCAAAAGATCTAAACGGGATTTGAAATAAGAGCTCTGAGACATGGATTCCTTCTAAAAATCAAATTTCATTACGATCCGATCATCTATTCGTAAGATATAAATACTCCAATTTTCATGTTTTCCAAGAATTCCGGTTCCCCCCTCCAACTCCCCCGAATGTCAAAGGATCTGGTCGGAATTTGAAATTAGAACTTTAAAGCACAAGATCCTTCTAAATATCAAATTTCATTAAGATCTGGTCACCCTTTCGTAAGTTACAAATACCTCAATTTTCAATATTACCCCCCCCCCCCAATTCCACCAAAGAGAGCAGATCCGGTCCAGTTATGTCAGTCACGTATCTTAGACAGGTTTCTACTCTTCCCATCCAGTTTCATCCTGATCTCACCGCTTTAAGTATTTTATAAGATTTCCGGTCCCCCAACTGCCCCCCCCCCCCAATTACGCTTGATCCGGTTGAGATTTAAAATAAGATATCGGAGTTACGAGGTCCTTCTAAATATGAAGTTTCATGAAGATCCGATCACTCCTTCGTAAGTTAAAAATACGTCATTTTTCTTATTTTTCAGGATTACCCCCCCCCCCCCGCAATTGAGCAGATCCGTTCCAATTATGTAAATCACGTATGCAAGACTTCTGCTTATTTTTCCAACCAAGTTTCATCCCAATCCCTCCAATCTAAGCGTTTCCCATCATTTTAGGTTTCCCCACCCCAAACTTCCCCCAATGTCACCAGATCCGGTAAGGATTTAAAATAAAAGCTTTGAGACACGATATCCTTCTAAAAATCAAATTTCATGGAGATCCAATCACCCGTTCGTAAGTTAAAAATACCTAATTTTTTCTGATTTTTCAGAATTAACCCCCCCCAACTACCCCAAAGAGAGCGGATCCGTTCTGGTTATGTCAATCATGTATCTAGGACTCGTGTTTTTTTTCCACCAAGTTTAATCCCGATCCCTCCCCTCTAAGTGTTTTCCAATTTTTAGGTTTCTCCCTCCCAACTCCCCCCCCCCCAATGTCACCAGATCCGGTCGGGTTTAAAATAAGAGCTCTGAGCCACGATATCCTTCTAAATATCAAATTTCATTGAGATCCGATCACCCGTTCGTAAGTTAAAAATACCTCATTTTTTTCAGAAATACCCCCCCCCCCCCAACTACCCAAAAGAGAGCAGATCCATTCCGTTTATGTCAATCATCTATCTAGGACTTGTGTTAATTTTTCCCACCATGTTTCATCCCGATCCCTCCACTCTAAGTGTTTTCCAAGTTTTAGATTTCCCCCTCCCAACTCCCCGCCCCCATCACCAGATCCGGTCGGGATTTAAAATAAGAGCTCTAAGACACGATATCCTTCTAAACATCAAATTTCATTGAGATCCGATAACCCGTTCGTAAGTTGAAAATACCTAATTTTTCTAATTTTTAAGAATTACAACCCCCCCAACTACCCCAAAGAGAGCAAATCAGTTCCGATTATGTCAATCATGTATCTGGGACTTGCGCTTATTTTTCCCATCAAGTTTCATCCCGATCCCTCCACTATAAGTGTTTTCCAAGATTTTAGGTTTCCCCCTCCAACTCCCCCCAATGTCATCAGACCCAGTCGGGATTTAAAATAAGAGCTCTGAGACACAATATCATTCCAAACATCAAATTTCATTAAGATCCAATCACCCGCTGATAAGTTAAAAATACTTCATTTTTTCTATTTTTTGCGAATTAACCGGGCCCCCACGCCTCCCCAGATGGTCAAATCGGGAAAAGGACTATTTCTAATTTAATCTGGTCCGGTCCCTGATACGCTTGCCAAATTTCATCGTCCTAGCTTACCTGGAAGTGCCTAAAGTAGCAAAACCGGGACCGACAGACCGACCGACAGACCGACAGACAGACCGACAGACCGACAGAATTGGCGACTGCTATATGTCACTTGGTTAATACCAAGTGCCATAAAAACCAATGAGAAAATAAACATGAAAAAGTTTTTTTCAATTGGAAGTATGGAGTAGCATTAAAACTTAAAACAAACAGAAAATATTACGCATATAAGGGGTTCACCTCCTCCTAATACCTCACTCTTTACGCTAAAGGATTTTTAGTAATTTCAACTATTTATTCTACGGCCTTTGTGATTCAGGGGACAAAATTTAAGCTTTAATGCAAAGAGTTATTGACGAGGTATTGACGAGTGGGCGAAACTTCTCATATACGTAATAAAAACATACGAACATAGAAGTTTGTTACATAAGCTAATTCGTTACGTATATCTTTTACTAATGAAAACGTTCGTAAAAACTAAAAGTTCTAGTTGCCTTTTTAAGTACCCAAAAAATTGGAGAGCAACTGGGCCTCCTTCCCCTCCTTTTTTCGCAAAATCATTCGATCAAAGCTATGGGAAAGCCATTTAGCCAAATAAATAAATATGCAAATTTCGCTTTAATTATTCATCTGCGGAGAGCCAAAATCAAAACATGGATTAACTAAAAAACGTTCAGAAATTAAATAAAAAAACAAGTTTTTTTTAACTGAAAGTAAGGAGCGACATTAAAACTTAAAAAGAACAGAAATTACCCCGTATATGAAATGGGCTGCTCCTTCTTCAACGCCCTACTCTTTACGCTAAAGTTTTTACTGTTTTAAAAAGTAGAGTTGAGAGAAAGAGTCAAACTTTAGTGCAAAGAGCAAGGCGTTGAAGAAGGAGCAGCCCATTCCATATACAGGGTAATTTCTGTTCTTTTTAAGTTTTAATGTCGCTCCTTACTTTCAGTTATAAAAACTTGTTTTTTTATTTAATAAAACGTTAAAAAAACAATCTTTTTCCTATGATATAGCTTGTTGCATTTTAATTGCTGAAGAAACACGGGCATGAAATTTGCCATTATTGAAAGATGCCTGCTATTATCATGCTTTTTTTGCTCAGAATTTTTAATATTAACATAACAATATGAGATAATAATAATATGGCCTTAGTTTCTAGTCCCTCTCCAACTACCTGCACTAGGGCATGGGATACCTACTGCTGATAATTAAATGCAATTTAACTTTTTGGGCCATTTTGAAAAAGAGTAACATCATTCAAAATTAACATGTAACTTAACAATATTGTGCTGCCGGTATTTATCTCATCAGCAAGAATTTTTGTCCTTAATGTTTCTCCTGAATAAAAAAAGCCTGAATTTTTCGTCCTCACATCCAGAAACTTTTATAAATGAATAAAAAAACTAGACTAAACAGCTTACACTCTAGGTGTAATTAAATAAAAAAAACTAGTTTTTTTAACTGAAAGTAAGGAGCGACATTAAAACTTAAAACGAACAGAAATTACTCCGTATATGAAATGGGTTGTCCCCTCCGCAATCCCTCGCTCTTTACGCTAAAGTTTGACTCTTTGCCACAATTCTACTTTTTAAAACAACTAAAAACTTTAGCGTAAAGAGCGTGGGACTGCGGAGGGGACAACCCATTTCATATACGGAGTAATTTCTGTTCGTTTTAAGTTTTAATGTCGCTCCTTACTTTCAGTTAAAAAAACTAGTTTTTTTTATTTAATTTCTGAACGTTTTTGAATTAATGCATGTTTGATTTTGGCTCTCCGCACATAAATTATTGAAATGAAATTAGTATATTAATTTTTTTTTGGCTAAATGGCTTTCTCTTAGTTTTGATCAGACGATTTTGAGAAATAAGGGGTGGGGAAGGAGGCCTAGCTGCCCTCCAATTTTTCGGTTACTTAAAAAGGCTACTAGAACTTTTAATATTCAACGAACGTTTTTATTAGTAAAAAATATACGTAACTTAAGAATTAACTTACGTAACAAACTTTTATATTCTTATATTTTTATTATATGTACGAGGGGGTTTGTACCCTCGTTAATACCTCGCTCTTTACACTAAATCGTAAGTTTTGTCCCAATTCTTTAAGAATGACCCCTGAATCAAAAAGGCCGTAGAATAAATAGTTGAAATCACTAAAAATATTTTAGCATAAAGAGCGAGGTATTTATCTCCTCCTAAATACCTCGCTCTTTATGCTAAAGTATTTTTAGAACCCCTCATATGCGTAATAATCTCTGTTCGTTTTAAATTTCAATGCTATTCCTTACTTTCATTTGAAAAAAACGTTTTCATGTTTATTTTTTCATTGTTTTTTTTATAGTAATGCTAGAAAATCGTGCACCCTTTTCATTGAATTTTTCTTCCCCCATGACATATTCCTCAAAGGAAAGATCCTCCAACAAAGCCCTCTCCCATCAACCCCACCCCCAAACCAAAAAATCCCCATGAAAACGTCTGTACACTTCCCAATAACCATTACTATATGTAAACACTGGTCAAAGTTTGTAACTTGCAGCCCCTCCCTCAGGGATTGTGGGGGAGTAAGTCATTCCCAAAGACATAGTTATTATGGTTTTCGACTATGCTGAACAAAATGGCTTTCTTAAAATTTTAATCTGTTGACTTTTGGAAAAAAATGAGCACGGGAGGGGGCCTATTTGCCCACCAATTTTTTTGGTCACTTAAAAAGGGCACTAGAACTTTTCATTTCCGTTAGAATGAGCCCTCTCGCGACATTCTAGGACCACTTGGTCGATAAGATGACCCCTGGGAAAAAAAACAAAAAAAACAAACAAACAAATAAACACGCACCCGTGATTTGTCTTCTGGCAAAAAATACAAAATTCTATATTTTTTAGATAGGAGCTTGAAATTTTTGCTATACAGTTCTCTGATATACCGAATGCGATAGTGTGATTTTCGTTAAGATTCTATGACTTTTAGGGGATGTTTCCCCCTTTTTTCCAAAATGAGGCAAATTTTCTCAGTCTCGTAACTTTTGATGACAAAGACTAAATTAATTGAAACTTATATATTTAGAATCAGCGTAAAAATTCGATTCTTTTGATGTATCTTTTAGCATCAAAATTCCGTTTTTAGAGTTTCGTTTACTATTGAGCCGGGTCGCCCCTTAGTTGCTTAACACGAACTGTTTGAAAAGAAAATAATTCGGTATTTCGGGGCTTCTGAAATTATTACTCCTTTGCGGAAGTTAGGCTCAAAATTGAAAAAGGATTATATTTTTTCTCTGGGCCCCTTCCACCTCTTAGTTCGTTTATTTTCCCGTTAGTTTTGACCTGTTTTCGCTTTATAGTTGTGTTATCTCTTAGCAGTTCTTTCGTTAGTTGAGTTATGGTTGTGGTATATATGTTTTATCGCTCGTATAGTTGTGTTATTTTCAAATTATACTCCATAATAGAGAGGCTCCGAACACCCAGCATTGTATATTAAGCTCTTAATTTGACGTTTTTTTCTAACGTGACCAGATTCGTCCTGCGCCCTTTTCATTGAATTTTTTTCCCCCATGGCATACTTCTCCAGGGAAAGATCCTCCCACATAGCCCCCTCCCTCAACGCTACCCCCAAAACCAAAAAAATCCCCCTGAAAACGTCTGTACACTTCCCAATAACCATTATTATATGTAAACACTGGTTGAAGTTTGTAACTTCAACCCCTCCCCTAGGGACTGTTGGGGAGTAAGTCATCCCCAAAACATAGTTATTATGATTTTCGACTATGTTAAACAAAATGGCTATCTCAAAATTTTGATCCGTTGACTTTGGGAAAAAAATGAGCGTGGGAGGGGGCCTAGATGCCCTCCAATTTTTTTGGTCACTTAAAAAGGGCACTAGAACTTTTCATTTCCGTTAGAATGAGCCCTCTTGCGACATTCTAGGACCACTTGGTCGATACGATGACCCCTGGGGAAAAAAAAAAAACAAAAAAAAAAACAAACAAATAAACACGCACCCGTGATTTGTCTTCTGGCAAAAAATGCAAAATTCCACATTTTTGTAGATAGGAGCTTGAAACTTCTACAGTAGGGTTCTCTGATACGCTGAATCTGATGGTGTCATTTTCGTTAAGATCCTACGACTTTTAGGGGATGTTTCTCCCTATTTTCCTAAATAAGGCAAATTTTCTCAGGCTCGTAACTTTTGATGGCTAAGACTAAACTTGATGAAACTTATATATTTAAAATCAGCATTAAAATGCGATTCTTTTGATGTAGCTATTGATATCAAAATTCAATTTTTTAGAGTTTTGGTTACTATTGAGCCGGATCGCTCCTTACTACAGTTCGTTACCACGAACTGTTTGATATCAATCTTCCCATGACCCATTGAATTTCGTCGTGTTTGTATTATTATTTACTTTGATACATTTTTTTTCATTTTAATTTCTCACTTTGTAGTATTACATGAGAATCAGGAAGCTTAGCTCCAAGGCCGTACCCAGGGGGGTAGGGGGTTTGACCTCACTCGAAATGTTTCTCTGACTCGTAAAAACATAACGAAAATGGATATAAACAAATTTTTTATGCGTTTTTTGTGCGTAACCCCCTCCCAAAAAAAATATATCCTTGAGTAAGACACTCCTCGAAAAAAAAAATCCTGGATACGGCCCTGCTTAGCTCACAGACAATGTTCCACTTTAAACGACAATTCCGTTACCCTTCGATAATCTATCTACAAAGTTAGATTCTATTTATTGCATTAGTTTTTCTTTAGATTGAAAAATATTTGGAAAATAGGCAAATAACATGGCAAAATTCTTAAATTTGTCAAATGAAGTCAGATCATTCTCTAAGAAAAAAAAACTAATCAGCATCATAATTCTGGCTCGGTGAAACAACAGATCCAGAACTACTGAATCCAGAGACATGATTGCCTTTCAATGCAAGTTACAGCTATAGTGTAGACGTGTCGTAAATTGCACGTTTCAGAGGAAACATTAGTTTGTCTGAGCCAAACGCGTTGGCACGCACTTTTCCTCCGCCGTACCCTGCACAAGTGCAGCAGTCGTGCAGTGTATTTTTCTATCAACTCCTTGCATAACATTCTGCAATTATTCTAAATTGTTTTAGTCATTTTATTCATATTTAAAAGCCTATTTATTATGAAATTAAGGTTTGACCCTGGATATGTTATCTTATTTTAGAGATTTTCGATACAAAATTTTCATTCAAACCTACAAGGATCGCCCCTTTTACCTTAAAAATTGTTCAGGAAAACCCCCCAAAAAATTCCTACATCCGCCAAGGTGCCTTTTTCTATCCATCTTACCTCTGTTGATGACTAGCAACCAGCAAGAGTGGACAGCTTTGATCAGGGGATGACATGACAAAACTAAACAATTCCATTCAAATTGTGCCATACTACAACCAACTCACGGATTGTCTCGAGATGGTGACTGTCAGTTTTGGACATAATTATTCAATTCCACAGCCTTTGAAGGAGCATGTTTGGCTGTACGCAGCAGGTTAGAACGAATCTCCAAAGCATTTTTCTTTCAGTTTTTCTGAGGGGGTGTCCAATTTTAAAAATCACGTAAACCAGGCGGCACGTACCAAGCGTGACGTAAGTGCACGAAGCTGGTGCAAACTATGCACATGCGGGTGGAAACTGGGACAAGCGTGGCAGAAGCTGTGTCGAGTGTGGCAGAACTACGTAGCCCATTTGGTGTTCTGATATGAGTACCGGGTGACGGAAAGTGCCCCCTCCCCCGAGTTGTTCTACATAAACTATATGAGCAGACATATCTAAAAGAGTTCCATTGAAGGGCTTCAGTGATTTTGAAAACTATCAATTTGCGGAAACAATTTACTGAAGAACTCTCACTTAAAAATATTTCAAAAAAGAAAATTTAACAAATGTTACCAAAGCGTAAGTTTTAAATACTTCATCTTGATGATCATTTAAAAATCAAGATAGTTATGACACAAAACCAAACGACAATTTTTTTAACACTGTACAAATAATAGTTAAGACTACCAGTGCCATTTACACGGTCGGTCAATTAAGCGGGTCGGGGAGATTTTGAAAAATACCAGTTTTTGTATTTCCATAGAGAATTTAAAAAAAAGGGTCCCTGCATATTTTAAAAAAGTACATTTTGTGTTCCCCTAGTTTTCGTAAATTGAAGCCATTGACATACAGTTTTTGCGTCTGGTGACTTCATTTAAAAGTAAAAGATTCCATATTGTGCATGATTAATCTGGAATACAATAGTCTACTACCCAACCTTGAGAGCCCCCCAACCGAAGGACCAGTTACTAGACTCCGACAAATAAAAAGAATTGTCCACAGTTACTGACTTGCTCAGCCAATAGTACTGAGAGATATCGTAAATCATTTGTCCCATATTTTACCCGTCATTTTAATAATATTGACATGACTAATATATAATGTTTGATAAAATATTCCTCTGAGTGTTTTTGAAGGTACAAATTATTTTTGTCATGACATGCTAATGCTAGCTCCGGCTATTGTAGTGAATAAATATATTCTATTCTATCTCTGAGTGATCATTTATTAGTATTTTTTATTTTCAAGAATTATTTAAGTCAAAATTCCGTCTGCACTAAGTAAAGCTAGGCTAGCTTAGGGAAATTTTTGGATGGTTTCTTAGGCTAGTTGAATGTAAGCTGGCACGCAAGCTAAACCTTCAACAAAACCTTCTTTCTTTACCCTTTCCTGCATTTCCAAGTGCTTGAAAATACAAATATGCAGCAATTTTGGGTTAAAAAAAATCGCCAAAAGCTAGATGGTACTGATGATTTTCCTTTTCGAAAACTAGCGCTAGTTTCCGCTCTCACAATTTCCCCTATTCTTTGATTTCTGCCAATAAAAAGTGAACTAAATGAAAAAAAAAAAAAAAAAAATAGAGCAAGGTAACGCACCGAATTTTGGCGTTAATTACCTGAAGCAGAAATCTGTCAGCAATGATCTTTCCACATCCGCAACACTTGTGTGGTTTGTCAGATGCCGGAATGGAAATTATCCCAGATTCTCTCTCAGAATTCGGTGCACTTGAACGCACCATCCTTACACCCTAAAATAGTAAGTTAAAGATTTATTATGGCAGTCTCATTAACTCAGAATGCATACTATTGACTCTTCTATCTGTAATATAACTTATTTTTTGGGATTTTTGCGTTGGCTCCCTGTAAATAAGTTAAAAACAAGAAAAAATCTTTGCCCTTTGGGTAACGGAAGACTGTAAGCCATGATATTACACACACTTTCACACTAATCTTGTTTTACTGCAGTCTGTGCTTATTATGCCTTACAAACATACATTATTCAAAGCATAAATCCCAAGACTAAAACAAATGAGATAATATACATTTTAAAAAAAGCTCGTTTGAGGTAAGTAAATTTTCTGTCATTGATATGAATATATAACCACTGTAGTATTACGCCGCACAGGACTCATAAGGGAAAGGGGTGAGCTTTAGATGTCCCTTATATCCGGAGAACAAAATGTAAACAACAGATTTCGAAGATAATGAGTATTTCAAGGCCGTATCCGAAGGGGGCTATGTGGTTCGGATCCCCCTCCAAATGTTTTTCCAGCTCATAAAAACGTAATACAATGCTTATAAATAATTTTTACTTTATTTTTAATTTATTTTTCACCCTCCCCCCCCCCCCAATCCATCAGAAAAAGTAACCCCATCCAAAAAAATCCTGGAGACGGCATTGAACATATTAACATTTTTCTCATGAAAGCGAAGTGGACACTTTCCACAGGATATTTAAAACGAACAAGGATTACCATAAGTAAAAGCGAGGATGTCACCCTCCTGCTCTTCTCCTCTCCCTCTTCTCTTTGTGTTCCAGTCTAGTTCACAATACTCTGAGAGTAAATGGGCTCACTTAGGCATATTTGCTTTCATTGGTAAAGTTTTCAGTTCAAACGTTCTGAGAGGCCATAGGTAAATTAGACACTCCTGATCATGAATCGGCAACATTTTTTACTAGTTACATAATCCAGGCAAAAAAACTACCCGCTTGATTGATCTTCTAGTTAGCTAGCATCACCTTCTCATAAGGATACGTATAACCACAAAGTAAATAAACTTTATCATGACATTCTCGTTATAAGGCACAAAATGGCTGAAAACTGCGATTTACTGTGGGATGTTATCTATCAAACAGTTCGTGATAATGAACGACTAGAACGACTTTGGAAACAGAAGGGTCGTTTAATTTGAACAATAAGATATTTTTTTAGTCCTAAAAATTTACTGTGAAGGGTGACTTACTGAGGAGGGGGCAACCCCCGTCATATACGTAATAATTTCTGTTCGTTTTAAGTTTTCATGTTGCTCCTTACTTTCAGTTGTTTTTTTCTAATTTAATTAGGATTTAAATTTAGCACTAGAACTAAAAATACATGTTGAAATTATACAACTTTTAATATTTTATAGTCGCTGATTTATTACAAAGATCTCTGAGGGGAGGGGCAATCAAATAAACACATGTCCTTAACCGTCCTTGAACACTAATACAAAATGTCATATTTTCATATAAAGAAGACTGAAATACTTCTTTGAGGATGCCCAGATATATAAACTTTGACAGCATAATTTTAATTAAGATTACATTAATTTCACAGGGCGTTCCTCCTCCCTTCTAACACACGGCAATAATCTTAAAACAGCTTTGGTTAATATTTACATAGGTTTTTCATTACTTACAGATCATTACAATGATGGGTTTGATATAGAATAAGGCAGAAGAAAGACTGATGAATGAAACATAGTTCTTATTCACAAAAAGTGAATTATTTGTCCATCCTTCTAACATATTCCGGAGAAATATGACGGTTTTGGAACGCTTACTCATTCTCTAATCTTATTCAAGCTCCATTGCCTTCCTCAGAAACCGCTATCACCGATAGAAACTCTAAAGGATAGTATCAGTTCCCACAGAATTCAGCCATGAATTTTCTTGGTCTATTTAACTGAATAAGTTTAGGGTGACAGTCTTGGGTGAGATAGAACTGCAAATGCTGCCATAATGTAGAAAGTAGCTAGCTTTTGAATCGATAGGGAAAGGAGCAGTAAAGAAATAGGAATAATTCAAAAATATGTTTGAGACTTTTTGAAACTCTAAAATCAATATGTAAGATAGCGGACTAAGTACAGGGACTAAGTGTCAGTTCCAGTTCTAAAGTATCAGTTCTATGTATCAGTTTCGGACTAAGTATCAGTTCCCACATAATTTACTTATGAATTTTCTTGGTCTATTTAACTGAATAAGTTTAGGATGACGGTCTTGGGAGAGATAGAACTGAAAATACTGCCATAATGTAGAAAGTAGCTAGCTTTTGAATCGACAGGGAAAAAAGAGAAGCAAAAAAATAGGAATAATTCAAAAACATGTTTGAGACTTCCTTGAAACTCTAAAATCAATATACAAAATAGATACCAGACAAAGCATAGGGACAATGTAAAAAGTAATTAGTAATAGTATCAGTTCCCACAGAATTCAGCCATGAATGTTCTTGCTCTATTTAACTGAATAAGTTTAGGGTGACAGTCTAGGATGAAATGGAACTGAGATGGTAGCCCCGACACTACATCTAGGTTCATAACATAGAAAGCTACCAGCTTTGTAGTAAACAAGAATAGATGTATAACTTGAAAATTATAAGCTTCATAATGCTTTATTAGAATAGTTCAGTAGTTATCAAACTCATTTGGACACTGTGCCCCTTTTTACCCACAAAAATTTTTATGAGCATCAAACTGTTTAATGCAGGTAGGTGTGGCTTTGAAAAGCCTGTGTTTATCTCTCCAAAGATGAAGAATGTGATTGACTTACGAAAAGACGTCACAGAAATAAGCCAATGGAATTAAACATATTTTTTAAACACAAAAACACTAGAAAATAATCTCTCTTTTACTCTTGGATAAAAAACATCTTAGAGACGTTGGCGTCAATTGGGACAGGGGCAGGGAGCCGTGTGCCCCCTGGGTTCTTTCAACCAAGATTTTCAAAATACCTTCTATATGAGCTTTTTCATTTAAAAATGAATGTTTTCAATTAAAAATAGAAAATCAAAAAATTTGTCAACCCTAGATATCTAAAAATGCATTCTATCCTCCTGAATTTTGGGGAATTGATACCACTAAAAAGGTATACAGAACCACTGATTACAGCCTGCTCACGTACCACCGAAAGTATCATTGTTGTATAAAAAAAAAATCTGTCATTCTTACTATAGGTCCTAAACCCAATGAAAAGGAACGGATTGGCCTCGGGCGGCTTGGTGCTGCGGTGATTTGTTAGTAGTAGTATTAGTAATAGATAAATTGGGAAAAAATAAAGAATTAAAGAATTGATTCTAAAGAATCAAAAGAATTAAAACATCAATGGAATCCAAAGTCACCGGATCAAAATTTTGAGATAGCCATTTTGTTCAGCATAGTCGAAAAATCTCATAACTCTGTATTTGAGGACGACTTAATCCCTCACAGTCCCAGGGGGAAGGGCTGCAAGTCATGAATTTAGCCCATTTTTTACATATAGCATTGGTTATTGGGAAGTACACAGACGTTTTCAAGGGGATTTTTTTCTGTTGGGGGGTCGGGGGAAGGGTTTACGCGGGAGGATATCTCCATGGAGGAATTTCTCATTGGGGAAGATAATTTTTCCATGAAGGGGGGGGGCAGATTTCCCAGCATTATTTACAAAACATCAGAAATTAAATGAAAAAACAGGTTTCTTTCAATCGAAAGAGGAGCAACATTGAAACTTAAAACGAACAGAAATGATTACGTATATGAGGGAGTTTAGCCCTCGTCAATGCCTCACTCTTTACACTAAATTTTTTTTTAGTGCTTTCAAATTTATTCTAATTAAACGGCCTTTGTGATTCGGGCGTCATTCTTAAAGAATTAGATAACTTCGAAGACCACACTGACTTTCCATGACGAAAGTAAAACAGTTCAAAATAGGGATGATGCCTTTTTATTGACAGTGAATAGATATAAAATTATTTAACTGGATATTTCGAACACATATACAGTGTTCATCATCAGCATTTAGATCAATTAAACAGAGATATATGTTTAACATTTCTACCGCTTTCGTCAACTATGGTAAAGAAAAATGTAAATTAGAAACATTTATACTTTAAATTTTGACACTACTTTATCAACTCAAAATAGAAAGGTAATACAAAACAAATCATCCAAATATCTTATTGAGAACGTGGCATACTGATATTAATTTAGTAGCCTAATCCTCGACTGCGTTTGTCTCAGGAGTAGTGCTACATCACGACGATCTCCTTTTAGCATTGAAGCTGCAATGCGCTATTTACAATCACTAAAAATATATCTATGGGCATTACCCCCCTTTTAATCACTTCGGTGACCACCAAGAGGCTTTAGCGTCATTTTGAGAATAATAATGTTTCTTATGTCTCAATAATGTGTTCTTCCTTTTTCTCAAGGCACCCGCGCGCGCAAGACGGGTGCATTTGGTTTCATTTACTCCTTATAATATCAACGTTTTTGCGATTAATTGTGTGATTTTATATTTACCCCTTAATTCACCTATTTTGTACTTGTGCTCTGCCCCAAGTTTCACGCCTCCTTCAAAAGAGTCCTTCAATTCCTTTTAAAACCGATCTAAGAGGTTGAGGATTTTGTTTTTTGTTCAATACTATATTTTAGTTAGTGATCTTCATTCGTTGGTTGTTGTTTTTTTCGGCTTGTTTGCCGCCAAAGGGCCTGTACACGAACTCCCATAACCAATAAATTCGTCTATTTAACCGACAGCCTATCTTATAGCAACGACATGCTAATTGTCTCAACGATAGGATTTACCACCTGAATGTTATAAATCAGGCTGCAGCACAAGAGACATGATTTGTCAGCTAATATCTATTGCTTCTTTGTTTCCCGAATATATGCATCATACTAAGGTAACAGAAGCTGTAAATCAGAAGGTGGTGATTCCTTGGTGTTTGTCACGGCCTGCCAGTCGTAGTGTTTAGGGTGCCGCCACATTAAGGCACATTGATTGTTCATAATCTTATTTCACGTCCTCCGTTTACCAGTATCTGTGCCTAATCCACCTTTGTTTCAACTTAAACTGAAGTAACTTCATAAACGATTAAATAGTAGTATAGGTATGACGGAAAAGATCCATAAATTGAAATGTTTTGAAATTGGTTTGAAAAGCTTGTATCGACACTAATTTATTCCCAACTATTGCCTACTAATAGGCAACTATGGTCTTGTTATTCGCCAGATTCGTCTTGAAAACAGGAAGACTGTTGTTCCAAGCTTCCATCTTTTTAGTTTCAAAAATTTATATCTTTAGTCTTGCTAGTCATTCGTAAATTGTGTACCTGAAAGTCAAATATCTTTCAACTCGAGAAGTTACGAATGGGATACGAAATTGCGCTGTAACCAAGCCTAATTTTGATTTTACCCATGTGCGACTATAATGTTACCCGTTTATTAGCCTTATGTGTTTTAATAGCAGGATTGGTGGCACCATCTATTGCACATTGGATCGTCGAAGGTCATGGCAATCAGAAAGCTGTTAGCTGTAAAGATGAAAAAAATTTTAAAGGAAGAACAAAGCTTCATAAAATTAAGAACAGTCGACAACCCTGTATATATCCCCAGGAGAGATGATGACAAGCCTCAAAAGAGTCTAGACCAGTCACTTATGCTAGGGTCATTAAGCCCCACCCTCTTTGAAATATTATGTGTTTTTAATTCCAAATAAATGCCTATTTAATTCCAATAAATCCATAAAAAGGAACGGGCAATATTACCCCTTCGAAATATCATGTGTTTTTAATTCCAAATAAATACTTATGTCTCTTATAGAAATCCTGACTTGCATGGCTTTTTTTTACTGATTTTACCCCTCACAACCCAAAGAAAAAAAATATATGGACATTAGCATGTTCCCGACCCAGTGAGCTATCTTACTGCATGCGCCTACCGCAATTTTTTCGATAATGTTTCCATAACCTACCTGTTTTTTTTCTTTTTAGACTTATTTTCCATCCTCTCCCTGGTAATCACTTTATTTCTACCCTCACCAAGCAAGCGCCAAAACAGCATTAATGTGCTTGCAAATTGGAAGTTCCAGTATCCTGGGACATGCCCAATGGATACGAAGAAGGTTTTGGAGTTACTCTCCAAATCTCGAAAATGCTGGGTAAATTTGGTAAATTTTGGCACCTACCCCTAAATGAATTGCTATGTACATAACTATTGTACACTATCGCGTACTAGCATCAAAAGTATTGCAAGAAAATGTCGATATATGCTCGGAAAATCACCTGTTAGACTATATTGCATTATCTTAAAACAAATCCCATTTTCTAAAATGATTTTTACAAATGGTCCCTCATACACCAGATATGTTCTAAGTAGAAGAGGGCGATGTCCGTCAAAAAACTGGCTAATGAAAAAATATTAATTCATTTGAATTTGGTTCACGAATAATAATAGTTAATAATAAATATTCTAATAGTAAAAATTGACCACAAAACAAATTTCTGTGAATTTTGCGAAAAAACTTTAAACGCTGATGTGTTTTGTTATTTTTATAAATTCTTTTTAATAACGTTATCGTGTAGATCCACATGGCATAAAATTGCACTTTTGGCGCCATTTCTGCAGTAGGAAGGATTTGAATCATTACAAGATTACCATTGAAACCTAAATCATCGAAAACCTTTAACTGGAAGTCTACAATTCCTCTCCATGAATACTTTTGCTTCCAGTCCCCTTACTGAGACAAAATTAAAGAACGAGTTTCGAAAAAAAACTGCCTAATGAAATTTATTTTCAGGTTTTCTCCACTACTTTTGATTAATTCAAATTTAATTCAGGAATCCTTACTGCTATTTATGTTCACCTAACAGTAAAAGTTATTTTTGTGAATTACTTTTTTAGCCAATCCCATTATTGTTTTGCTCATTGTTGTATCTTCCTGTAATTACTGCGACAAATTTTGATTGAGTAGAAAGAGTACTAAGCTTGATTGGTTCTTATGGATAAAATTCTAACCCAATAAAAACAACGATGTTTATTTAGTCAAAACATTTAGAGTGATCACTCTTTGGATTCAAGCGCGCACATAGGGGATGAATCTGAAGCTACTAGCCCTTCAAGATGTTATAACAAACACCTGCACATTGCTCTAGCGCACCTGCAAAGGTATAGTATGCCAAAGTAATGGGGAATGCCTGTTAAGTAATAGGGATTGTTTAGTTAAGCAAATGCTACATAATATGGAGGATTTTCTAAAAGACGTAGGTGTTAATCACCTAATAGAAAGTGTTTAGAAACCTTCTGAGACCCCAACAAATCTGAATTTCTTTGGATGGCATATAATGGGGTTCATATTTTATTATTTTATATAAAATTTGATCATATTTATACATCATACATCATATTTTATAACTGTTGCGTTATGGGACGTGTTAACAAAAAAAATATCATATAACAACTAAACCCTATTACGTAGCATCCAAAGAAATTCTGATTTGGCGGGATGGGTTACGTAACAACCAAGGAAGTCCTTATTTGGCAGGGGCCCTGAAGGTTTTTAAACATCCTCTACTAGGTAATTAACACACGCATCGTTTAGAAAGCCCTCCCGACGACATAATTATCACCTGTATCTTTTAGAAAACCCTCCCTTTTACGTAGCTTTTGTATAACTAAACAATCCCTATTACGTAACAGGCATTCCCCATTACATAGCAGTGCTATACCATTACAGGTGCGATATAGTATTGCACAGGTGAATGTAATAACGCCTTGAGGGGCTAGCAGTTTCCGGCTTACTCCCTATGTGTCGGCTTAAATCCAAAGGGCGGTCATTGCTAACATTTTTCACAAGAAAATTTCCTGCTTCTCAGCGTTTACACCTGACGGAACCAAACTTGTCCAAACAGTAGTTTGGTTCTTTTTGCTCTTTATGCTTTGCCTCCACTTCTTTCCGTCCATATCCAGGGTAATCTCTCCCCCGAAAAATAATCCTGGATAGGGCCTTAATTTCTTTTCCTTTTTAAACTAAGCTAATTCAAGTTCTATTTTCATGTTTGTTTTAATTTTATTCAGATATATTATAATATCCATCAAACAGTTCGTGGTAATAAACAGTAAGTAAGGAGCGACCCGGCTCAATAGTAATCGAAATCTAAAAAACACATACATCAAAAGACTCAGATTCTTATGCTGATGTTAAATATACAACTTCCATTAAGTTTAGTTATACCCATCAGAAGTTAGGAGCCTGAGAAACTTGCCTTATTTTTGAAAAAAAAAGAGAGAAACGCCCCTTAAAAGTCACAGAATCTTAATGAAAATCACACCGTCAGATTCAGCGTGTATGAGAACAATACTGTAGAGGTTTCAAGCTCCTATCTGCAAAAATGTGGAATTTCGTATTTTTCCCAGAAGAAAGATCACGGATGCGTGTTTATTTGTTTTTTGTTTCTTTTCTCCCAGGGATCCTAGAATATCGTGAAAGGACTCATTTGAACGAAAATTAAAAACTTATAGTGCCCTTTTAAAGTTACCAGAAAAGCTGGAGGGCAACTAGGCCCCGTCCCACGCTTATTTTTTCCCAAAGTCATATGATCAAAAATTTTGAGATATTCATTTTGTTTAGCATAGTCGAAAAATTATAATAACTATGTCTCCAAGGACGACTTAATCCCCAACAGTCCCGGGGGAAAGGGCTGCAAGTTATGAACTTTGCCCATGGTTTACATATAGTAATCGCTATTAAGAAGTTTACAGACATTTTAAGGGGGGATTTCTTCTGGTGGAGGGGGGGGGATAAAGGAAAGGGTATTATGTGGGGGGATCTTTTCATGGAGGAATATTTCATTGGGGAAGAGGCTTGTCTATGAAGGGGGCGCCGGGTTTCCCAGCATTATTCGAAAACGATAAGAAATTAAATTTTTAAAAATATATTTTTTTCAACTGAAAGTAAGGAGCAACATTAAAACTTAAAACGAAAAGAAATTATTACGTATACGAGGGGGTTCACCCCCTCGTCTCTTTACGCTAAAGTTTTTTTTACTTTAAAAAGAATTATTTATTCTAATTAAACGGCCTTTGTGATTCAGGGGCCATTCTTAAAGAATTGGAACAAAATTTGAAATTTAGCGTAAAGAGCGAGGTATTGGCAAGGGGGCGAGCCCCTCGTATAGTTAATAATATCTTTTAGTTTTAATTTTTAATGTGGCTCCTTACTTTCAGCTGAAAAAAACTTGTTTTTTTTATCTAATCATGTAGAAATGCAGTAAAAAATAAAAGTAATAAAATGTCTATATAGATGCCGAGCGATGTTACTCCCTTTTCTAAATAATAAGGAGGTAATAACTATAAAAGACCAATGTTTGCCCATTAAAGACAATATCAATCAGAGGAAATTACGAAAAGTAATTTGTAGTGATGTACACTTGATTATGCGATATAATTGATTAAACAGATGTCCAGCCTTACATAAACATTGAACGTATACCATAAAATTCGATTGCTTTCATCATATATGAAGATTGAAATACATCTTAAGACCAGGCAGGTCAATGGGGGGTGGGCGAGGCAGGGGGTAACTACGCCCTCTAAATTTAAAAAAAAATACCTCCTTTAGTGTTTGTTTGAAAATCTTCCCTTTTTAATGTTTTTATTGAAAAAAATTGATAAAACAAAATAATTATCCCCCAATACTTTGAAAAATACAATACATTTCTCAACCAATATTTCCGTGAATTTACGTGAATTTTTGTGAGTAAATAGTCCTCAAGATTATTTGACCCCTCTCCTAGTTTTTTAAATCATCATATCTAAGAACAAGATGTTCCTATCCATCCTTTAAAATACTGCACAGTCGATAAGTTCATAGCCAATTTGAAAAGAGAAGCCCATCCAATTTGTTTCTAGTGGTAGACATTGGCACACATCTAAATTTAGATTCATAATGCATTTAACTGGTGATTTTAACTTAAAGTAGCATTCTTCGCCAATACTATCTTCCGTTGAAAAATAAATTAGTTAAAGTACCTGTATCAGCAGCCCCCCAAAAATGGAAACCACATAGGCCCACCTTTTCACCTGTCGCTGAAGTCATATGTCGTTGCTATGTCAAATTTTTGCGAGTAAAAAGAGAATAAAATCTAATTTTTTGTTTCGTAAACAATCTAAATGTATGAGAAATAACTACATTTTTGAGTGCAATTTTTATTTACATCACTCTGTTCCTCTGTGATCGAGTATTGGTGCTTCACTTGCTGCTCTCTCCTGGTTAAATGTATACAATAATGATTTGTTTTTATACCTTCATATTTAAAAAGATAAAATTAAAATCTCAAAGATTAAAGAAGTTTAAAAATTATAGATTTAATTAAATTTGTAAACAGCTAGAATGTCCACTTAAAAAAAAAAAAATAAATAAAAAAAAAAAAAACTGCCAGGCATTAGAGCAGAAACTCTAACATTCGCATGAACAAATTGAAATTTGAAGCTATCATATTTTTAAAAGACAAGGAGCGAATCTGAAATGTTTGAGCAGGAATTACTTCGGTAAATAATAAGATAAGACATCTTCACAAACAAAAAACAAAATCAGACAACAAATAACTGGCACTGTTTGGAGAGGGATAACACCTCCTAGCGTGTATCTCTAGTATTTATATCTTCTCCCTCCTCTGAAAAAGAGGGGGATGATATACATACTAATGAAACGCTAACTCCTGAACGAAAGAGAGAGAGAGAGAGAGAGAGAGCGAAAATTTCAGCAATTTATAAGAACTTACTCTGGCAAAGAAACGCCGGCCTCAAAGGAAGCCAGAGAGTTGTGATAATAATAGGGAAAAGTGATACTAATAACAAATAATAATTATACAAAAATGTATTTAGAGGCTGTCAAACAAAAGGCCGCATAGCCGTCCTTGTTTTTCCATTTAGTATAAAGACAACATATGTTCTCTGTATTCCAAAAGCGGTCACTATACGGCGTTATATGCAAGCTAGCTAACAAAGCAGGCTTAGCTTTCCATCTGAAAGCTTTCCATCTTTCCATCTTTCCATTTCCAAATTCAAGTGAATACATACAACCATGGCTTTGAAAAAAAAAAACTAAAACTTTCACTCTCCTCTTCATTTTGAACATCAATGACTTTATAAAATGAACAATATTTTCGAAAACCTTGCAGTTGTAACTGAGATCCAACTAGAAATGTCAGTTTGCTGGGATATGCTCACTAGGGCAATAGAAGCATGGCTGAATTTTTAATATTTTGCTTTTTCAGCCGTTCTTAACGATGATTTTCACTACCCCGTATCATAAGCAAACCGAGGGTTGCCCACCTTCTGAAGTCATGTTCACCGGGTGGTGCCTGCCAAGTGTGGCGAAGGTACGGCAAGCGAGGTGGAACTGTGCCATGTGTGATGGAGCTGTGTGGCCAAAGTGGCGCTCTGAGATGTACAACAGGTGGCGGAAAGCGGAACACCAGTCGAAGTCAACTTTGTCTTCCATTGGATGGTCGTGGCAGAAGCAAATAAACAATTTTTGAGAATTGAGCAATAGGGAAAATGTAAACAAAACCATAAAGTCTTTAGATTTCTGAGAAAAGAACTAGTCCGAATGCGGTACTTCTCCCTTATGCAGATGCTTGACCGCAGAAATTAATCTAGAATAAATGTACTAGCTCATAATTTTTTTCTGATAAAATAATGTAGCTTTTGCAACAGTCAAATATATTCAAATAGTCTCTTATTAATATCAGCAGTTTTGAAACAGCGATAGATTAAAATTTCATTAAATTTGTAAACAACCAGAATATTAAAAAAAAAAAAAAAAAAAAAAAAAAAAAAAAAAAAAAAAAAAAAAAAAAAAAAAACTCTAGTACACTGCCAGGCATTAGAGCAGAAACTCTAACATTCGCATGAACAAGTTAAAATTTGAAGTTGTCATATTTTTGAAAGACAAGGAGCGAATCTGTAATAAGATTAGTTTGATTACACCCCTGTCACTCCACATCAGGCTATTCATTATTCTCATATTTTCGCTATAATGCGTATATCCGTTAACAATTTCAAGTGCGGGCGTGAAAAATCGCTACAAGTGTCAAAGAATACAAAAGCTTAGTTCGTTGCCTAATATCCGGCGACAGCTACTAGGCATGCACCAAGTTGAATTTCCATTTAAAGCTGGCATTCCTAATACTTGTGTGCAAGGGGGTCGGGATTACAAATACTGCTTGGATAAGCATGATCTCGCTGCATTCTTTATTAGATTTTGACAATTGACACTATCGGAGACGCAGCTCAATAAACAGATATTGCATCGGTGGAGGGGATTTGACATTCCTGTTGGCCGCAAAAAGTTGCTTCATTATGGCACTAATTTTTTGGACACAAGAAGGTACTTTTGTAAAGTAGCCTACTTGCCACGCAAATGATAACTCTTTTTGTTATCAGAAGTTAAACTAAACCCATTAAATTTTGACAGGAATTTATAAATTATAAATACTAAGAAAATTAACTCGTTAGCAAATGATCAGACTTTATATAAAGAATATATTAAACTGGCCCAGGTTATAAAGGCGTAAATGAAGAAAGTCGGTGGGATGAGAAAAACGAGTTAAAAAGTTCATATTATGCAAAGCTGTATCCGATTTAGCCTCGCTTTTTCACTGATATTTAAAGGCGTTCGAGAAAAAATTTCCACTTTTTAGTCCATTGTGAAAACGCGAGCTATTATTATTATTATTTTCAGTTTCTTAGTCCTTTCTAAGACGAAAAAATTCCTTAGTCTTCTCTCAGACAAAAATTTGTCTTGTGCAATATTCAAACCTAAGTTACCAAGGCTACAGGCAAGTATACTCCCCTTTGCCATCAAGCCTTGTATGATACCACTTGTTTTATAATTCCTGTTGTCCCCAATGTATGGTTTATTACCAGCCTGATACTTCATCTAAGTCCAGCAGAAAAAGTCACCTGACCATGTGCTTTGAAACCCCTCCCATTTATGATCAAGGCTTTCAACCTTCACGGGTCTTTAATTTAAGTCAACAGAAGATTTGTGAAAAAATAAGGGAGCTGCAAGGGAGATATGTATGGACGGTGAGCTGAGGACTAAGAATGAAAAACTTTTGGCCTCTAGATAAGCCTTGGAGATTTTTCCTCTAATTCTGCCATAAGATGATTATAAACTTCTTCTGGCAAGTCTTCAACTCTCCCCCTAAATTTGCATCTATACCCTTTCCCTCCCCCCGAAGCGAACTCAGAAGGCATCAATGCTTTCAATAGTTTTTTTTCTTTAATATAACATTTTTACGTATTATGGTGACAGGCAGCAAGCTTCGTGTATGATTATTGTAAATGATCCAATTCCAAAGAGGAACTACGGATTAAGCAAGTCATAGAATATCTTCGTCATCTAAAGATCGGCAAGAATAATTAGACATTGAATTTGTGAACCCCTCCATGAACAGATGAGGCTATTCCCAATTAGTTTTAATGAGTGTCTACATCAGGTTCCTATTAATGTTAGTGACATGAGTTTTATAAATGGTTCTTCAGTCTCAGCTTGTTATAAAATGAACCATGCTTTGCAATTGATTTTAAAAACAAGTCAGTAATTTTAATTAGGAGAATTTTCCAGGCGCTCGTGGTAGACAACAGAGTTGTAAAAAATGAAGATTATTTTAAGACCTGTTTAAATCATTTATATCGTTTAGGAGATGTAAATTAGTTATTCTTAATTTGGAAACAAGTTCAATTAGGCTATGCATTGGATATTCACCAGATACTTTCAAATTTGAAGGAACGGTGACAGGGGCTTTGCCATAATGCTGTGAATCGTGAATCATACAAGAATTATCAAAGAGCATAATTGCCATTCAGTTGAAATTGCCAAATCACGAGATTCATTTATAGGCCAATTTACAATGAGATTTTACTATACCGAATCCTGCTAATTTCAGCCAATAGGATTTTCATAGAATTTTCCAACTGGCTGAAAAATTTCATTAAAGCTTCTGAATGGCTCAAATTAGCGCTAACTAAATCCCAAAATTAGCAATACCTCACTGTGAATGGGTTTTGCTTGAGATGAATAGCAACATAGGCAAGGGTTAGTTCTTCCTTCCACTCGCTAAACCCCAAACATCAGTATTTGAAGGATTTTAGCAATAATTTCAACCCTTTTTATATAACTCACTCGTTTCCATGTTCTCATCGTATTCTCTTTCCTCTCTACAGAATAAATTCCTGCCTAGGAGCAGGGTCGGATTTAAACCTGTAACCCTTCTAGGCCCAAACACTTTTGCCACTCCGTTTTTGCGAGATACAAACAAATGAACATGCATCCGTGATCCGTCTCGTGGCAAAAAATACAAAATTCCACATTTTTGTAGATAGGAGCTAGAAAATCAATCCAGGAGCTCTGATACGCCGAATCTTATGGTGTAATTTTCGTTAAGATTCTATTACTTTTAAGGGGTGTTTCTCCCTATTTTCTAAAACAAGGCAAATTTTCTCAGGCTCGTAACTTTTAATTGGTAAGACTAAAGTTGATGAAACTTATATATTTAAAATCAGCATTAAAATGCGATTTTTTTTGCAACTATTGGTATCGAAATTCCGTTTTTTAGTTTCGGTTACTATTGAGCCGGGTCACTCCACACTACTGTTCGTTACCACCAACTGTATGATTCAGGGAAATCCTAGGAAATTCGGAGATAGTGGAAGCACTGAACAGAACACAACTAATGAGCCAAAATTAATGAAAAAGAGAGGAGATACCGAGCTCTCAGCTGCCGTTCTTGGGAAACATTTGACAGTTTATAAGTGGCCACGGAATTCCTGTGTTGTTTTAAAATCATTTTTTTTAATAGGAAGTGGAGTGGTGGAGTGCATCTGGCACTTTGACGATAAATCATAACAGTTCAGTTTCATTAAGAAAAAACATTAACACAGTGATAATTTATTGCACCTCTTGGCATTGTGCGCCCCCTAGGCCTGGGACCCTTGGTAATTCCTGGCTTACCTAGGAATCTACAGGAGACGTTTGCAGGCCAGGACTCATTTAAAAACATTGTAGTTTTATTTTCCAGCCTCAGTACATAACAAAAATTTCCATTGGAATTTCAATATTCTCATAAGAGAAAATACATTCAAGATTAATTTCCATTGAAATGTTAAATTTTAACCTGTATATTCTAATACAATAATTTTCCGGTATCGCGCTTTTCACTCATTCAAGGAAATTAATATTTTGCACTCCATGAAATCAAACTCCTTGATGCATAAAATGAGGTAAATACCGACAGACTGGAACGAACCAGCTTACAACGGGGTTCAGAAATCAGCAACCATTTCGTGTTCTTCTTTGTTTCGTTCATGCAAACAAAACAAATACAACCAACTGCTTTGTTGATTGAAATCGGTTGTGAGCTTTGAATTTCAAAAAAGGAAAGTTTAAACACAATGACCATTGCTTTTGTTCAAGATTTGACAGTTTTATGAGCTTTTTTAGGAAAAGAAGACCAAGAATAAGAAATTCTTTCATAGGATATAACCTTTCAGCAAGACACATAACAGAGTTTGGCGGAAAATGTCGAGTGTACCAGCATAACACAGTACCGTAGCAGCTTAGTTGCAGGATAGTTCACTGCTTACACCTAGACACCTTAATCTAGACATAACAATAGATAAGAATGGTAACCAAAAGGTTATATATTCAAGTTCTTATGATACCTTCCGACGACCAAACAGTGGCACAAATTACCCTCCTACTTATATATAGGTACTTATGTATCATAGCGATCCCAATCAAGAAGTGAAATAAGGTTAATGTTCTTACCAATAACCAATACTAGGCTATATGTAAACATGGGCAAACTTCACAACTTGCAGCCCTTCCCCTGGGGGCTCGGGGGGATTAAGCCGTCCTCAACGACATAGTTATTAAATATTTCGACTATGCTGGAAAAAATGGATATCTCAAAATTCTGTTCCGGCGACTTTGCCCTAAAATTCTGTTCCGGCGATGGGCCTAGTTGCCCTAAAATTTTTCTGGTCACTTAAAAGGGGCACATGAACATTTAATTTCCGTTCGAATGAGCCCTATCGCGGAATTCTAGGATCACTGGGCCGATAAGATCACTCCTGGGGAAAATAACAACAGAAAATGAAATAAACACGCATCCGTGATCTTTCTTCTGGCAAAAAGTACAAAATTCCACATTTGCGCAGATAGGAGCTTGAAACCAATACAGTAGGGTTCTCTGATACGCTGCATCTGATGGTGTGATTTTCATTAAGATTCTATGCCTTTTAAGGGGTGTTTCCCCTTTTTATAAAATAAGGCAAATTTTCTCAGGCTCGTAACTTTTGATGGGTAGGGATAAACTTGATGAAACGCATATATTTAAAATCAGCATAAAACTCTAATTCTTTCGATGCAATTACTGGTATCGAAATTCCGTTTTTTAGAGTTTCGGTTACTATTGAGTCGTTCCTTGCTTACAGTTCGTTACCACGAACTGTTTGATAAATAGATGGAAGGCCGACATTTGATAGTTTTACTAATTTTGAAACATCTGTGTTTAATTTGCGAAGTAGCGGGTATCGAACGCCATAGCTTCCCAGGAGGTAGCCCAAAATCTCTTCGGCTTGATTCATTACTCTAATCAGCCACATAAGGGGCTAATCACGCCTGACATCAAGCGCGACACAATTGTGAATAGCGGCAAATGAACGCGGATATCTTCGAAGACTTTGAATTAGACTTGTTTTCTAGCTGAGAATCTCTAATGAGCCTTTTCAGTTCAAACTTACAGCAAATAATGCTACTGTTCCTTGCAATCAGGGGCTGTTGTGTTGAAGAAATTCTTAATTCAAGTTTTGACTTGACAATGATAGTTGATTTTCACTCATTTGTTTGGTAATGATGTTAAAAATGATTATTGCTTGGTATACATATAATAACCGGGTAAATTGTGGCATATAATGAGGTTGATTTATGCTGTTAAGTTGATTGTAAGCTGAAGACGTAATTATGTTCTTCGTTAGCGCGCTTCAAAAGCGATTCTTCGAATACCCTCGCTAATTTTACAACAAGGGAGAGCATACAAAAAGTTGATGGATGTACAGAGCTAGATAATTGGGTTTAAAATATCTCATTAGTTTTTAAATGAGGTAAATTACTAAAATTCTCAGCATTATAAAGGATTGTGACACAGAAGTTTTTTTTTAGAATTCTATTTCGGTGGTTCTAACATATTTCACAGGGAGGACAGTTCAATTACGGGAAAGAAATTAGCCGCTAAGTGTAAAAAAAACGTATTTTTACGGTTTTTTTTACGAAATTACAAAAAACGTATTTTACATTTAATTTCAAAGATCCCAGAGGAAGAAAAATCTGGGCAACAATGTCTGCATCCTTGTCTTACCTATTTTATAATATATTTATAGTGTCTTACCCAAGGCCGTATCTAGGATTTTTGTAGGAGGGGAGATTACAAAAACAACTAAAAAACTCATTAAAAATTTGTTTACAAATGTATTTTTGTAATGTTTTTTTAATTGGACTAAAATTTCAGTGGAGTAGAGGAGGGGTCCAAACCCCCTAACCCTCCCCTGGACACGGCCTTAGTCTTACCTATATTTACGTAATATATTGCAGTATATAATGTCTTATAATATAAACTTATAATATAAACCTTTAACTTATAACATAAATGAAACATGTTGAGTGTTATTTTTCGCTTTGTTCAATTTTGTGTTTTTCTTCGATTTGTTCATTCGTTATTTCTTTTGTGTATATGGCCACTGGCTTTTAAATACACGCATATACATGTGTATTAAATATACTTTTAAATGCTTGTATACTGAAATGGCAAATCTAAGGGGAGATTTATTTAATGACCGGGATAATGAGCTAGTATTCGGGATCCTTAAATCAACGTCCCCTAAATATATAGTAGTAATAGGTAATTTTATTTTAAAGGATTTAAGGGTTCAGAAATAGGAGTTTCCTTTCATTCACTTGTATCTGCTGATTTATTTTACTTAATTCTATCAGTTTAGTAAATGGCTTTACCAGCTGTAAAATATACAACCAACCACCCACACACACACACATATACATGTACACATACATCCATACATGCATATATATATATATATATATATATATATATATATATATATATATATATATATATATATATATATATATATATATATATATATATATATATATATATATATATATATATTATTAAATACAGCTGTCGCCACTAATCCACGATATATATATATATATATATATATATATATATATATATATATATATATATATATATATATATATATATATATATATATATATATTATTAAATACAGCTGTCGCCACTAATCCACGTAGGGCAAAGAAGCTATTAGAGTTACTTCAATGAGAACGTCAAAGCAACTGTGGAAAAATAATAAAAATTGAAACTAAGGTAACTATTCTGTTGTGAAATAATCCTCTTGTTAGCTAATATCGAACTGAAATTTTACATAATCGCCAGGGGACTAGATTATCTACTAGACCAAAGAGAGTTGGTTCAATATTAGCTAACAAGAGGATTATTTCACAACAGAATAGTTAACTTAGTTTCAATTTTTATAATGTTTCTTCAGTTGCTTTGACGTTCTCATTGAAGTAATTCTAATAGCTTCTTTTCCCTACGTGGATTAGTGGCGACAATTGTATTTATTAATATTGGTGGTGGTTATATTTGTTTTTAGTAGTTTAGTGGTTTTTTTTTAGCTTGTGCTGCGGACTCCTAGTTTACATACAGGCGAAATATCCGCGTTGTTTTAGTCTTTCATCTCTTTTCTCTCTACTGGCCGTAGTCTCGTTTGATGTTTTTTTTTTCTCTCTCTCTCTTTGCTGTTTGTTGTCATGGCTAGCCAGTTCGGCTTAAGAACTTTCATACATTAAATACACCATAACTGGCTATGAACACAGGGGGGAGAGACAAGAACACAGGGGGGGGGGATTTTTGTACCTGGAAAAGGACTGAGCTTTCATAGGCATTTGGCACCAGCAGCTCTTCACAAGCTTGAAGAAAGTGTTTTTCTGTTTTTCTTTTTCTTTACCACAGATTTCCCCAAATACCTAAAATGTTTGCTTTTTCTTGTGAATCATAAATCTCCCGGAGAAGGAAGCAAAGCATGTAATAACTAAGGGTAATTAAATAAAATTACTATAGAATATTTATAAAAAATATTTAAAGGGTTGTAGGCACATTTTGTAACATTTAAAAGATTGTTTTCAAACCTCTTAGCCCATCTCATACCAGATACCAAACCACGATAAAAACGTGTACTAACCCAAGGCCACCATTACTATGGGACAAGGGAGAGACAATTTGTCTATATGTGACATCTATAATTGCAGCAGTGGGAAAAGGGGCGTAATGTCTTGAGTACGTGGAAGGCACTAGTAATACTTACTCCACTACTGGCCAAGGCTTGAACTCCCCTAAGGTATAGTTTATTTTATTCATACTTTCATACGTATCCCCTAAACTAAATACCATCTGTACTATAATTTCACAATCAGAAAGATAATGAAGTGAAATAGAGCACCGATTGAACTTTTATTCTTAAACAAAGCACATTTCTGAGTAAATAAAGAGTTTTCCCACTGTAAATAAATATGTGGGCATGATCTTTCTTCGAACGCTTTAAGATTTGTTGTTGGCTTAGGAGTAACGAAACCCTTAGTTGTAAATACAAAAAAGAGGTCAGTGTTCAAGCGACCTCTCATTATACAAGATTGTATCTGACGGTTGACCTAAGTTGAGTCTAATAATCTAGGTTCGCCTAACAATCTCATCAAGGAAAATAACAAGGAAAGTCCTCGCGGCATAAGAGCTGATCTTTTCTTTGTCATAGACCAAGCTGAGCACAGTGTACTGAACCGGGAATTCGTTATACTTGTTACGTCCCTTGTTAGGAAAAGGCTAAAACTCAACTCAGGGATTTTGAAAGAGCCTTCGCCCCTTAGAGTAATTAACAAAAGACGACTTAGTAATAGAAGAATGATGATAGAATCTCATTAGTAGGAAGCCCGCAATTTATTTTAGAAAGTTCTATAGTAAGAGCTTTCAAAATAGGTTCAAAGAAAAGTTGCACCGCATCTCACAATTAAGGTGAAAGAATAGATAAGACTTTTAATTGGTTCATGCTTTAGAGAACATATCAAATCTGCCGAACTGATTCTATGATTATAGCTCTAATTGCACTTTCTTTCCAACGGGAATACTACAATTATAATAAATCAAGGGAGGAGCTAAACCAATAGTAAGAAGGGGATTTTTTTAATGTCAAAAAAGTTTTATATTGTAAAAATTATACTTTAAAAAACTTTATATTTATATATATTTTATCAGATTTTTAATGGGATTAGTCTATGTGTGACAAAAATTATTTAGCGTATTTGGCCGTTTTTACTATCCTCTCTTCCCTGAAATCAATGTCTTCCTGAACAATGTAGATTCCAAGGGCTCATTTTATTACTAAAGAGCTTTTCTACAAGGCTGTATATACAAAGGAAAATAGCAGTCAGGCGAAAGACCCTTCCCCATCAACTTCAATAATTTTGACCTTTGACTAGCGTCAGAGTTACTGTAATAAAAAATGGCCCTCCAAGATCAGAGTCACAGCCAGGGGACGGTCTAGGGCGTGTGAGACGCCCATTAAGTTTATAAACTTGACTGATTTTGAACGATTTGAATTTTGTATTGTAATTCTTCCTTTTTATTGGATTCTGCCAAACCATCTTCCATGATCAATACCTGACATCAAATGACTGTTAAGACTTTGGTAACTGATACGAAAATGTAAACACAACTTTGCTTATCAGAGTTTTATGTATAATACATTTTTAAACTTCTTTTTTTAATTTGGCTCTTCTGAATTTTTAAAATTAAATTTTATTGACTTAAAATACGAATAGTATTAGTTTTGTATTTGTATGCTGGAAACAAAAATAAATTTCAGGTCTTTTTTTTTCAACATAGGCTACATTAGTTTTGTACACCGATATTTTTCGGAAGTTTTTCGTCTGAAACACCAGTAAATCCAACCAAACAGCTTCAAAAACCATTACTAAAAAGAATGAGAGCTAGAAAAAAAGGATCATGTTTGTAAACTAGTAGGTCTATACAGAAATATATTAGAAAACTTTCCTAAGCATATAATTTTTTTTTGTCATCTAAAACCGTCTCCCTGTGATGAGAAGTCAAAATTATAATTGAAAGCTTGAACAATAAGACAGTGTACCACTTACTAGCAGGCAGAAACATGGTTTTGACCTTAAATAAAGAGTTTGACTTTCAGTTACTAAAATTTAAGAAGCAGACCTGCAAAAATCTTCTGTGAAATACCTTGTTTTGTTTCAATCACGAAATAAAGCATCTATCTGCATAAGTCTCTGGCTGTTCGAACCGATTGAGGACAGAAATTAAAATATTTTTCCTATTCCGATTATCAAAATAATATCTACGTGCGTAACTGATTTTCAAAATAAGCAGAGAACCCCAAAAAATTACAAGGAGGGGAGAAACCCAGAAATTCGGGAGTATTTTTTAATCTAAGGGGAGGGGACGATTTTATTTATTTTTCAATTTTTTTCTAATCAAAATACCAAATGTTATTTTTCATTGAAATACCATAAATTGCAAATTTAAAAATATCAATGGATTAGGGAAAATTCTCTTCGTCAATTACTCCCCCTCACCATGGACGTCCCTTAAATGTATAGCCTTCTATTAATCATTATAAAGGTATGACAATTTCTACATTCACTTATGAAAATGTCGTATCCAAGAAATTACAAAATGATTTGAAAGCTTTTGAGGGGCTTACCGAAACCCTGATTTCCTTACTATGCAGACCTGCTGTGGAATTTCTGTTTTGTCTGCTCAAAATAAAAACTGGCATTAAAATCTCAAAATTTACCTATGATATTGACCAAATGTGAAGAATATAAATCATAATTTATTGTAGTTATATTGTAAACAATTCGAAATAATAAAGACAGTTTATGTATTTCGTCCAGCTAAAAGCAGAAGGAATCCAATTATTTCAGACCACTGACAGAGATATATTCTCTTTAAGCATCATGCTTCATATAACTTACTTTAATTAAGAGAAGAATTCCAATCAGTATTTGGATTCTTAATTATCTCTACTGTAAACTCCCAATTTTTTGTCTGGACGGACACAAAAATGTTAACTAACCTCTGATGCGGCCAAATAATTAGTAAAAGGACCCAATTGGGGCTTATCTGTCATGAGGCTCTCTAATTGAAAGAGCAGAAACTTGCTCCAAATACGAAGCTTATTTTAACAGAGTTTCCGGGTCACGTCACACCCTATTAATTCCAATGTCCATCCGGGTGTATCACCTGTGTATGTCCATCACAGATATTAATGAAAATGATTTTGATTTTCTAACCACGCTGGCTTCCAATAATACTAGAGGAAAAAAATGCTTCTAAGTAGCAGGTAAGCAGACACATATGCTACATACATATCTGCTCAAAAACGACTGAAGATTTCTCCCGCCCCCACTGTTCTAAATAAATACCTGTATACAGTATATACGAAATTATTTTGGGATAGCCGGGGCGGGAGGCACATGTTCGTGAAAACTTAAGAAATAACCATTAAATAGGAATAAATATGCAATAGTTTTTATTGGGGGGATGGGCTCCTTTGTACATATCTGTCTGCAACTAAAATAGATACGGATGAAAAACCGCCAATATAAGGTATAAGCAAGATGTAAGTTAAAAACTAAATGTTAGTTTGTTTAACTGCAGTTTAGTTGCCAAGGGGAAGCTTCAGGGTTATCCTAGTAATAAGAGGAGCTTCACTGTCATCAAGTTCCCTCTTTCAAAAATGTTTACTGTAAAATACTGAATTAGACAAACCAATTTGTTATAAATTTCATGTAATTCAGTGTATTTCTCTGTATATCACTCCTCCTTTCTTCTAGATCTAGATCCAGTAAAAGCTACTATTTTACATTAGAATATAATCGTAAATGTTTGATAAAAAAAAGAAATAATTCTTAAAGGAGAAGAAAAAGAGAAAAAAGATGGTAAATAAGCAAAAATATTCGAGGAAGAGAAAAAGTGAAACTACCACTTTCTTTATTTAGACTAGTAAAAACATTGACTTTGATGATGGTGTACCCTAGAAGGAACTTTCAAGCTTCTCCTGATAACCAGCACTTAATCCTCAAGACCAAGGAGGAGCGCGAGCTAGAGGGGTAGATTTAGGATATGCTTCTTTGTATGTCTTAATAATAAACTGAAAAAAAACCTTGGCCACCCCCTACAATGGCATCATGAATCGGCACACCTGAGAGCAAGCAAGGTGGGGATTCATGACTGCAGAATTCGAATGCAAAAACACTGAAACATCCACCAAAAGAATATTCCAGTAAGACTAGTACAAAAAAAAAACCAAACCTCATCAAAGAGATATCATCAGCCTGCATGAGTTTTGTAAAACAAAATTTATCCTGAAGTTAATCCATAAAAGTTGAATTTATTGTGTTGGTTTTAATGCTCGTAAAGTAGCAAAATGCCAGAGAATGACTTAAAGTGTTATAGTACTTTATGTCTATAACTTGTAAGAAACTTCAATAGTGAATAAATCATTCCCCTGACGTTAACCAAACAGATTAAATGCCCATTCAGAATTGCTAATTTGATTTTACCTTTTATCTAAAAATAAAATTTTTAAGAATAAAAGTGTGGAAGTATATATATATATATATATATATATATATATATATATATATATATATATATATATATATATATATATATATATATATATATATATTACTTGATTTCATCTCAAAATCAACTAAATTTTTTATTTTGGAACTTTCAACGAAATTTTCAAAATACAAGAATTTTTAATCTTGCAGTCCTCTTTCCCTCAGAAAGTAACAAAGCCAGAAAAAAACTCAGAGTGACAAAGTTTCCGTATATATATATATATATATATATATATATATATATATATATATATATATATATATATATATATATATATATATATATATATATATATATATATATATATATATAATCAATGGAAATTTAAAAATTGTGCACAAACTTGGTCCAACCGTGGTTGCTTGCTATTCGCTTTTCTTTTAGTTATCCGTTTATTTTTTCCTTTTTATTTATTTATGATTTATATATAATCTTAATGGCTTGACTTAAACACGCCCACAACCAATGTCCAACAAATTGACGAAAATAGTATTTCCTAAAATTTAACCCTTTCCTCATAAATAACTCTTTGACTGTCACCCTCCCACCACTCAAAAAAACATATCTACAGAATCCTTTGGTGTCCCTATACCCCCTTCTAGGAGCATTCCATGAAAATAATGAAGGGGGCCCACTCTCCGATACCTAGTGTACATCTCGAAGCACAACCGTTCCGCCACATGAATGTGGCATACGTCACACCAGGGACGTACACAGGAGGCGGTCCATGGGGCCCAACGCTGGTTTTTCAAATTCAAATTATCAAATAATTCTTTTATTACCCCACCCTAAAAAATACCGCGTGCGTGCCTGATTGGTATACTTTTTCGCCACGGTTTGCTTACTTTCGCCAAGCTGAATCTTTCTGAACTATGGCTCCCTCATGCACAAACTGGTCTGCACGGCTTTGAAAATAAATCATAACAAATCAAACAAGTTCGTACCAGGAGAGGGGAGAAATACTGTGACCCCCCCCCAACAAAAATCTTGGATATAACCTGGATAACAGACACATTGTGTAAAAGATGTGGGGAACTAAGGTAAAACAAATAAAAAAATCTCGAGATTTTAGTTTTTATACAAGCCCTAAGACTTTCTTCGTATGGGCCTAACTTGAGCAAAAAATATTTTGTGGCTGACTTAAATCCCCGGAGTAGTGTTTCAATTCCCCCCCCCCCCCAATTCCGTAAGAGATATAAATTTAATGCACCCTTGTTCCTCGTGAATTTGTGATTTAAAATTTTCGTTCACAAATATAATTAGCCGACAGTGCGCAATATGGTAATTTTTGACAGGTAATCAAAAAATACCTTATGCGAAAACTTATTAAAGCTTGACAGTCTATTAGAAATCATTATAATTACATTTTTAGCGGTTTGCTTTTCAATTTCCTTTGGACATAGGATGATCTTCAATTTCGGTCATGAGACAACCACAGTATGAGAATTTAAATTGATTCTCAGCATGGATTATAAATTAGTAGGTGCTGAAAATTAACTCCAATCAACTTGGATAATTAGTTTCTACGCTTAATTAATTCGAGTTCAGCTGATTTTCAATAAAGGAAGAATCCAATTTGTGGCTGGATAGAATTAGAAAATGCCAAATGAATCATAAGAAATAGCCAAAAATATCCAACTTGAAAGTTGATATTGAAGTCATAAAGTGATCTAATTAGTAATAAAGTGTATGTTGGAGGTTAATGAAATTAACCCTGCTTGCTCTACTTTATAAACAACAGTAAACATTAACGGCTTAATTAATCTTTTTCGTACTGGATCCATATGGGAAAACGAACATGCGTGAAGCTTGAAGCCCCTGAAAAAGGAGTTTCAATCATAATCTTGTCCAAAAGGATTATGCCAGCTTTGCCTCCCACTCAGACCATTTGTCTCGACCTTTTCTTCAATTAGCCATGGCTCTCAACTTTTTATCACAGTCCACCAAGTTGATTTTAATTCAAAAATGAAGAAGACTTCATCGATATAAATAATTATTGGTTACTAATTTTGAAGATTAGCGAGAACGGATTGCAGGGACTGACTGAATCCGTAGTATTGAATACTTCCAGTGGCAGAGGAAAAAAAACTATCAGCTCTGTTTAAAAAGCCCAAGAAAATATTTATTAATACATTTTATATCCATGTTAAGTATGACCAAGAAAGGGAACTATCAAAAAAGTAATGTAGACAATGCGTCAATATAGGGAGCAAGTTAACCAACTTCAAAGACAATTTCCTACAGGATAAGCCAAACTGGAGGGCAGGGGGGGTCAGAAGGATGATCTGACAGTAAATGCAAGTTTATTTATTATCCATTGGCAATCCGTGGCGTAATCAGAGGAGTTTTCTGAGGATCTGGACCTGTTGCTATCCCTAAAAATATAAATTACGTTTATTTTTCTCTTATGTTTCAAAATAACTATTCAAACTCCATCTCTTGGCGGGGATTCAGACTCCTTCTGTTTTGGGGTGGACCCCAAAACAGAATAATTCTCACTCTCTAGTCAATCAACCATTCAATTTTTTTACCCAAACACTTTTCTATAAAATTACCAACAACCCCTGTTTATTCAACAACTATAAATTCGTCCAGCTAATCGACTTATACATCCTTCTTCAGGACTACACTGAAAAAGAACATTCCCCATCCGCTTCCTCAGAATACTTCGTGAGTCATACATTTGTTATTTTTTAACCCCAGGTGGGCGGTATGAAAGCACAATGTTTGGTAATCTTCATCCGTAAAACGTGATCTAACCACCTTAACCTTTTTTTTCGCTAAGGACTTAATTAGTGGGACAGAGGTACTTTTTTTGCAAAGCTTACTGTATGATCAGCAGTATGATATACCTTCAGTCAAACGTCTAGTCTAGAGTCGTATAGTCAAACATAACAATCTAAGTCTAGAAGGGTGTTATTTTCCCATTTTATTTCATACTCCATAGCCTCTGTCGTGTTCCTTGAGATACATTAAAATAACTCACATAAACGGGGGTAGAGCGCAGCCTGGTTAACTCCTGATTGAATACTCAACCAACAACTAACCCTACTTCCTACCTAGACTGTATCAATGTTGTTCTCGTACATAGAACCAATCACTTTAATGTATTTCTGTGGTATACCATATAAGATAGGACATTCACTTAAGCTCTCCTATCAGCTGAGTCAAATGCTTGTTTGTAATCTACCGAGGACTAAGGCAGTCCGGTGATTCGGCCACTTCTCAATTATTAATCAAACAGTTCGTGGTAACGAACTGTAGTAAGGAGCGACCCGGCTCAATAGTAACCAAAACTAAAAAAAAATGAATTTTGATAGCAATAGCTACATCAAAAGAATCGCATTTTAATGCTGATTTTAAATATATAAGTTTAATCAAGTTTAGTCTTACCCATCAAAAGTTACGAGCCTGAGAAAATATGCCTTATTTAAGAAAATAGGGGGAAACACCCCCTAAAAGTCGTAGAATCTTAACGAAAATGATACCATCAGATTCAGCGTATCAGAGAACCCTACTGTAGAAGTTTCAAACTCCTATCTACAAAAATGTGGAATTTCGTATTTTTTGCCAGAAGACAAATCACGGATGCGTGTTTATTTGTTTTTTTTTTTTTTTTTGTTGTTTTTTTTTTCCCCAGGGATCATCGTATCGACCAAGTGGTCCTAGAATGTTGCAAGAGGGCTCATTCTAACGGAAATGAAAAGTTCTAGTGCCCTTTTTAAGTGACCAAAAAAATTGGAGGGCATCTAGGCCCCCTCCCACGCTCATTTTTTTCCCAAAGTCAACGAATCAAAATTTGAGATAGCCATGTTGTTCAGCATAGTCGAAAACCACAATAACTATGTCTTTGGAGATGACTTACTCCCCCACAATCCCTGGGGGAGGGGCTGCAAGTTATAAACTTTGACCAGTGATTACATATAGTAATGGTTATTGGGAAGTGTACAGACGTTTTCAGGGGGATTTTATTTTGTTTGGGGGTGGGGCTGAGGGGAGGAGGCTATGTTGGAGGATCTTTCTTTGGAGGAATCTGTCATGGGGGAAGAAAAATTCAATGAAAAGGGCGCAGGATTTTCTAGCATTACTATAAGAAAACAATGAAAAATAAATATGAAAACGTTTTTTCAAATGAAAGGAAGGGGTAGCATTGAAACTTAAAACGACAGAGACTATTACACAAATGAGGGATTCTAAAAATACTTTAGCATAAAGAGCGAGGTATTTAGGAGGAGATAAATACCTCGCTCTTTATGCTAAAGTATTTTTAGTAATTTAAACTATTTATTCTACGGCCTTTCTGATTCAGGGGTCATTCTTAAAGAATTGGGACAAAACTTACGATTTAGTGTAAAGAGCGAGGTATTAACGAGGGTACAAACCCCCTCGTATACATAATAAAAATATAAGATTAGGAAAGTTTGTTACGTAAATTAATTCTTAAGTTACTTATATTTTTTACTAATAAAAACATTCGTTAAAAATTAAAAGTTCTAGTTGCATTCTTAAGTAACCGAAAAATTGAAGGGCAACTAGACCTCCTTCTCCACCCTTTATTTCTCAAAATCGTCTGATCGAAACTAAGAGAAAGCCATTTAGCCAAAAAAAGAATTAATATACAAATTTCATTTTAATAATTTATGTGAGGAGAGCCAAAACCAAACATGCATTAATTCAAAAACGTTCAGAAATTAAATAAAAAAAAAAACAAATTTTTTTAGCTGAAAGTAAGGAGCGACATTAAAACTTAAAACGAACAGAAATTACTCCGTATATGAAATGGGTTGTCCCCTCCGCAATCCCTCGCTCTTTACGCTAAAGTTTGACTCTTTGCCACAATTCTACTTTTTAAAACAATTAAAAGCTTTAGCGTAAAGAGCGAGGGATTGCGGAGGAGACAACCCATTTCATATACGGAGTAATTTCTGTTCGTTTTAAGTTTTAATGTCGCTCCTTACTTTCAGCTAAAAAAATTTGTTTTTTTTTTATTTAATTTCAGAGTAAGAATCTGGTTGACGCATCCTCTCTCATTCCTTAAACCACAACGTTCTTCCCTTAAAACCGTTTCAACAGCATCTCTTAGTGGTAAAAGTTTTTTCATAGTAAGTAATCTGGTTCCTACAGAAATTCAGCTAATACTCCTGTTATTAAAGCATTCCCTATTATTACCTTTTTTATAAACGGGTTAGATGAATGATTTTCTAAAGCCCCTAGGTACTTCCCCATTTTCAAAAATCACGTCCATAACCTTCCCCAATTTGTGTTCTACTTCGTAACTACCATATTTGAAAAATACATTAGCCACGCTATCAGCACTGGAGGCCTTATTATTTCTCAATGCTTGCAGATAGCCTACTGTCTCTGGCTCCTTCTGATTCTTCCTTCGCTACTGAATTATTAGAAAAAGATTGGTTCTGTTATTTTTCATTTTTTAGAGCTCCTGCTTAATACATTCCCAAAATTTCCTGCCCGGCTCTCTTGAGTAATTTTTTTATCGTTACTTGAGGCCCTGTCCTATCTTTAAAAGTCTGGACTAACTATTTCCTCTCAATCTCTTAAAGTAAAACACAAAATCGTGCTATTATGTCGTCTGATCCTCGTGTTATTTTCTATTTAGAGAACTAAACTTAAAATAAAGAAACATTTGACTGTGAAGCGTGGAGCAAATGTGATTTCAATACATTCAGTTATATCAATACAACTTCAACACGTCACGGACCAATGTTTAGTTTATTTAATATCTTTTGCGTCTTAAGTGAATCAACCCCTTCAGCGATGCATTCCAAGCATATCTGGATTACACTCCAAGAATTACAGCAAATAATGTGCTGCAACGCAAAATCCTCATCTTCCACATCCTCGACAATTTTATCCATAGCCTCCATTTCAAATACCTTATATCACACTTTGACACCTTCTCTGTTTCCCTTAATTTCCTCTTATTCTCCTAAGATGTGTCACTCAGAAAGAACAAGTGACTTCACTCAAGTACGAAGCTTAAAGCGTTCTTACAAATATTCCTAGCAGTTTTTTAACTTACTTCCCAAGGAAGTAAGTTAATGGGCATAAAATGCCATTAATGCCTCCTTTATTTTATATTGTCAAATTCTAAACTCGCCAGTCTTGCTAATTGCAATTCAAAGTCTTACATAACTGTAAACATTAACAATGATTAGCTATCATATTTACTACGTTTTCCAGAGCTTAACGATTTTTTTTCAATCCCCAACAGACTAAAATGAGTTCAATTCAAAATTGCCACTACAATCTCTTCATAGTTTGTCCTAGAACTACTAAATATTGTATTTTCTGTGTGTCTAAAATGAATACCAAATAAGCCTCAAAGTTTGCCTTTTGCCAAGAAAACTCTTTCAAATAAAATTTTATTTTCTGCACGCTAAGAACTAACACCAAAAGCTCTAATGTTTTTATGCATATTCCTTTTACTAATTGGTGAAATGACAGAACTAATATTACAAGGTACTCCTGTGTTAGTAAATAACTAAGAAAAAGTGAGACTATTTTTGGAGACAAGTAGTCGAATTTCAAATAACCCTCATTTTATTCCTCTGCAAAGTGGAGAAGATATTATGGCAGATACTCGTTGTGGGGCATTTTATTCATTATACCATTATTTTACAACTTACCACAATGGGAAAAACCATTAGCCATCACTTTTAATCACCCTTCTTTGAAAAGAGCTCACGTCTCCCTTCCCTGCTATTGCCCACCCAAGGGCCGAGGTTGGTGATGAAGCCATGCATATCGCTGACGCTCTCATCTAATCGTTTAGATGAAACGCTCCGTCTAATCGGAGCAACACCCTCAACCAGAAATTCAAGCAATAAAGGTGACGCTGCTTCAAACTACTTTTCACCATCTATTCTGTCTGTTTCTTCTTCTTTTTCTAAGTAGACTACAAGACCGAGTCTGCAGAGATTATCTGCTAGTTGCGAGTAATTTTGATATTACTAGCGGAGGAAAGGCACAAGCAAAACATTATTAAAATGGGAAATTGATGTGACAAGTCCTCTGATCTACACACCATGATCCCTGGGACCAGGCTTAATCCAGCAAAATGTAAAAGCAGCGCTGATTCGGTATAGATTTGTCATCTAATTCTAGGTTCACACAAAAAAAAAGAAGATTATTGCCAAAGGCAATATTCGTGAATTAGGCCAATAAGCAATTATAGTTGCCGTTATGTTCATACAGAATTGTATCCTCTACAGCAGCTGTTGGCTAGAAGAAATTTAGCCACCGATTTACATGAATGTTACTGTTATGTGGAAAAAATTGCCGAACTGCCTGACAGAAATTGAATTTCTTGCGCCAATTGCTTGAGAAAGCAGCTAAAATTGCTTAATTTGGCAATTAAATTGCCATGACAAGCAAATATCACTTATACTTGAACATCTGCGTGAACCTTAAGTATCTTTATCTATAATTTCTTTTTTTTACGGAATAGGATAATCTACAAAATTAAAATCAACTGTTATTGTCAAAAAAAGGTAGCAAGCTGTCTTAATGAGCAATGGGCTGTATAAAAGGTGTGGGTGTTTAAACGCCACCGCGGTTTTCCGCCACCCAGGAAATCTTGCATCATCAAGAGGATTAGTTGGGTCAGAATAGACAGTTAAGGTTAGTCTATGTCTGTTCTTATGTCTATATCTTTGTCTATTCTGACCTACCTGAATTAAAAGGTGGCGGAAAACCGCGGTGGCGTTAAAACACTGCTAAGGTATAAAGAGCAAATACAGTTAGAGACACACTACAGGGTTGTCTGGAATTAAAAAGTCCTTGCAACATTAAAAGAGATTTAGGTTTAGTTCAAATAATGTTTTACAAATAACAAAAAATCGTATTTATAGATATTGTCTTACTAATAATTATTGAAACGCAAGATTATGCACCCAGATATAATACTTTAAATTTAATTTCAAAATATTGCGTTCTATTGTAGTCTTTGTGCAAATAACTTGAACTTGATTGGGCTTTTTTTTCAGAGGTGAATCTTAATAGGCGTTTGGACTACATTTAAATGGGGACTTTTTTTTAATTGAGGGCCTCGATGCATGAAACGGTCATGTTATTTCTGTTTCTTTAATACTGTCCCTCATGTGCCAAATATTAAAAATACTGAACCAATTGAGAATGTTTCCAAAAAGCATAGTTATGTCCCTCTTGACAACCGTGCTATAGCAGTTTATGTTAGGAGACCTACCTCCCTTTTTGAAAGGGTAGTCTCACAGAAGAAAAACCTCCAACAAGGTAATAAATTATTGAACCACAAGGCTGTTTAAAGAATGACAGCCTTGTTGGTGGAAACTCGATAAGTCTTAGATTTCTTAGATTCCTCTTAGAGTCGTTTAATTGATATATTTGAACATTCCACCTTTCATGCCTGCCAAGAAAAACTTTAGTTTACATAATGGGAACATTTCCACAGAAACCAATTTTAACCAAAAATACAGGGCAAAACTTTTATTGAATGTCTCTAGGATGTATCCATGGCAAATAGTGGGGATCAGGGGTTGGAACTTGAAAAGTGTTAACCCCTCTCCAGGAATATATTAGACCACCCCTTTCCCGGTGCAAAAGCGTCACAAAGAAAGGCATTAATAACAATGTGGTTAAAAATGTACTACCTAAAAGGACATGGTCTCAAGCTAACCTGCTCACCCATAACACTAAGATCACCCAACAGCAGTTAAATGCCACTGTGTTTCTAAGATAGGGAAGTTTAACCCCTTTGGGAGTTATTTTGGATTCAGACTTAACATCACGGTAAAGGTCTAGAATAGCAGTTCTTCAGAACGAGGCAAGCTACAAGAAAATGAAAGAGATTTAAAGATTGCCAATTCTATGTGATTTCTTATTGTTTTGTTCTTGATTTTGAGAATCCATTCCCAGCCCCCATTAATGGTCTCATATAGCCCTGGGTTCTGGAAAAAAAACTACCATAATAATTGATGAAAACTTATTCAAAAACAGACAAAATGTGGAAAAACAATTGAAAATTTCTTTATTTCTGTTTAAGCATGTCTCCTTCTGGAAAGCCAGTTTTCTAGACCTTTATCGACATTCCAATGTCACTTTTTTGCTACATATGAAAGTTACACAGTAAACTCTACCATTTTTAATATGTTTTTTAAGCCTGTTGACACCTATACCCAAAGGGCCATACAAAGGCAGCTTAATCCTATCTGGTTATCAAGGTCCGGAAGTTTTCTCTCACGATGAATTGTATCAAGAGATATGTTTCTTGGAAAATGATCTGTTTGTTCCAATCATAAGTTTTTTACGGTTCCTAAATTTGACTTATTCTGTTTCGAAATATTTTTTCCTGTAAAGGTAAAAATACTTACAATTATGGTATATTTATTTCCCTTGTAGTACTGTAATCCTTTACAACACTTGTTTCCAGTAGAACATTCAACAATCAACTGAGCCTGGAATCCTCATCATCTCAAAATGTCCAGAAGAGACGGAGCAGAATAGGCGACTGGAATCTGCGCGAGGATCAGTTACAATCACATATTCAATCACTTAGATCAATTAAGTATGAATAGGGGGATTGCCTTGATTGGGTTTGAATAAGGTGATGGGAGCGAGACACGTTTGAGTAGGTCTTTTCATTACTAAAGTGTGTTGTCAAACGCGAAGGGGGGCAACGGAATAACTGCATGTGAATATTGTAGGGAAGCGTATTTGATCATTCTAATTCTCAAGTCATTATTTTCAGCTTAGACATTAAAATAGCTACACATTTCTATGACAATTAGTCAATCAAGGCGTAAATTTCTGCCTTTAATGAGTTCATATTCGATAAGTTAGGGCCTTTGGGCCCGTACGGCCCACGATCTCCAAAAATCATGCAATAAGGTAAACTAAAATACGAATCTTAACATTTTTTTGTATTGTAAAGATATTATAGTAATTACTGAAAACACTTCTTTAGCAGTAAATATGAGAGTTGTCTGAAACCCCTCCCCCAAGAAAATTTAGGGTATTAAATAAAAAAAAATTATCATGCACTTTTTACCCAGTGTTAAAACACCTCGTTCTCTTTTGCCCTAATATTCACTCTTAAAGAAACAAATATTAACTCAGCCCGTGAAATCCAAAACACAACTGACTACAAAACCAAATTCAATTCATTCCCGTCCTTACGGTGAGACCAATAAACAAGTTTATCAGCACTTAATTGCAATATGAAAATGCACTCTGTTTGGGAGGCATGGACCATTATAGAGGTCATTTGGTGGGTGTAGAGCAGCCTCTTTAAAGGTAAGTCTCTGGAATATAGGGTGAAACAGCCAATTCTAATATTGTGTCACAAAAATTGTATAATCTGTGAGTAACAAATGTATACAATTTATAAGCAAAAAAGCTTGCCATTGGAAATTCGGCAATTATAGGCCTACTAGTGTAATAGGCTAGAGATATATGCCAATGAATTTTTTTCATCGTTATGCTTATCTTTAGGACCATGTTTTTATATAGTATGGAACTATTGAGTGGTATTTTCTGGTTACTGGGTCAGATAAAGGGCGATTGGAACAGTTTGGCCCCAGCGTCTGAAAAGGCATGGTGCTACCATCAGAATGAACAATTGATTTTTGAAATTATGAAATATTCTTAACAATTCCAGTAAAAGTTGCTTCTGGAAAGAGATCATTTTCCAGGTTAAAACCAGTAAAATAAAATATCTGATATCAACAATGAATCAGGACAGACAAATAGTTTAGCAATTATGTTGATTGAAAATAAGACGCAAAGAAAATAGATTTTAAAGCTGTTTCAGAAGAAATTCGAGAACAAAAATTTAGAAATATGTAAGTTCATGTACCTGTACTCGACGACGTAAATTTCAAACGGCACTTTCAGCAGATTCATAATATCTAGGGGACACAAGCGTAATTAACGCAAGCAAAGAATGAGGACAAACATGAACAAAATAGAACAAAAATGTAATCTCAGTCAAACAGTTCGTGGTAACGAACTGTAGTAAGGAGCGACCCGGCTCAATAGTGACCAAAACTATAAAAAATGAAATGCCAATACTTACGTCAAAAGAATCGCATTTTAATGCTGATTTCAAATATATAAGTTTCATCAAAATTAGTCTTACCCGTCAAAAGTTACGAGCCTGAGAAGATCTGCATGATTTTAGAAAATAGAGGGAAACACCCCCCTAAAAGTCATAAGATCTTAACGAAAATCACACCATCAGATTCAGCGTATCAGAGAACCTTACTGTAGAAGTTTCAAGCCCCTATTTACAAAAATGTGGAATTTAGCATTTTTTGCCAGAAGACAAATCACGGATGCGTGTTTATTTCTTTTTTTGTTTTTTTTCCCTGGGGTGATCGTATCGACTCAGTGGTCCTAGAATGTCGCAAAAGGGCCCGTTCTAACGGAAATTAAAAGTTCTGGTGCCCTTTTTAAGTGACCAAAAAAATTGGAGGGCACCTAGGCCCCCTCCGACGCTCACTTTTCCCCAAAGTCACCGGATCAAAATTCTGAGATAGTCATTTCATTCACCATAGTAGAATAGCCTAATAACTATGTCTTTGGGGATGACTTACTCCCCCGCAGTCGCCGTGGGAGGGGCTGCAAGTTACAAACTTTGACCTGTGTTTACATATAGCAATGGTTACTGGGAAGTGTACAGACGTTTTCAGGGGGATTTTTTTGGCTTTGGAGGGAGAGTTGAAGGGGGGAGGGTTACGTGGGAGGATCTTTCAATGGAGGAACGTTTTATTATGGAAGAGACTTCAATGGAGGGGGCGCAGGATTTTCTACCATTATTAAAAAAAAAACAATGAAAAAATAAATATGGAAAGTTTTTTCTACTGAAAGTGAGGAGCAGAATTAAAACTTAAAACGAACAGAAATTGTTACGCATATGAGGGGTTTACCTCCTCGTAATACCTCCCTCTTTACGCTAAAGTATTTTTAGTAATTTCAACTATTTATTCTACGGCCTTTGTCATTCAGGGGTCATTCTTAAGGAATTGGGACAAAATTTAAGCTTTAGTGTAAAGAGCGAGGTATCGACGAGGGGTGAGCCCCTCCTATACGCAATAAAAACATACGAATATAGAAGTTCGCTACGTAAATTAATTCGTAAGTTACGTATATTTTTTACTTATGAAAACGGTCGTAAAAAATAAAAGTTGTAGTTGCCTTTTTAATTAATCAAAAAATTGGAGGGCAACTAGGCCTCCTCTCTCGCTCCTTTTTTTTCAAAATCTTCCGATTAAAACTATGAAAAAGCCATTTAGCCCCCCAAAAAATTAATATGCAAATTTCGTTTTAATTATTTATGCGTGGAGAGCCGAGATAAAAAAAATGCATTAATTAAAAAACGTCCAGAAGTTAAACAAAAAAAGATAAGTTTTTTTAAATGAAAGTAAGGAGCGACATTAAAACCTAAAACAAACAAAAATTACTTCGTATATGAAAGGGGCTGCTTCCTCATCAACGTCCCGCTCTTTACGCTAAAGTTTTTTACTGTTTTAAAAAGTAGAGTTGAGAGAAAGAGCCAAACTTTAGCGTAAAGAGCGGGACGTTGAAGAGGAAGCAGCCCCTTTCATATACGAAGTAATTTTTGTTCGTTTTAAGTTTTAATGTCGCTCCTTACTTTCATTTAAAAAAAACTTGTTTTTTGTTTTGTTTAATATGATCAAACTTGACCATCAAATGAGACAAGACCAAGAGTAAGACCTGAGAAATGTAAATGTACGGTTGGTAATGAACAATCTAGACCTAGACCATCAAAAGTAACAAGACCAATCCAAGTAGCTTAAGTGAAAGGCACTGAAAAAATGTCTGAAGCAATGATAAACGAAACTAAAGAACAATGAAAAATGTAGTTAGAATACTAGCGAAAACGACAATTAGAACATTTCAAGAACAAAATTGAGGAAAAAAAAATATATGGTTACAAGAAATGCGACAATGAGAATCAGAATGAATAAAAATGAAAATAAAGAACAAAGAAATGTGTGCCTAGAAGACATACGACAGCGAGAACTAAGAAATTTGCAGTTAGAAGATACTCATGTACGAGAATTGCAAGCAAAAGTAGGAATCAGAATGTGTCAAAAATTGAAAGTGAAGAACAAAGAATCGTAGGGTTAGCAGACACGTGAAAGCGAGTATCAGCAAGGGCAAAAAATTACAGTTAAGAGCAAAATAACATGCTGTTAGAAGACAGCGAGAATCTGAGTGAGTCTAAAATGAAAATGCTGAAGAAATGAATATTATGTTAGAAGAACAACACTATCGCAACTTCGATGCCAACAAAATGTGGCCTAAAAGCCAGTAAAAACCTACAAAGAAGCTGTAAACTACCTAAGTTTTATTTATAAGTCGTTGGGACCTGCTTCGTTGAATTGCATTGCCACATGTACAATTTTCAAATGAATTAGTTTGACCTGTTATAGGACAGCACTTGCTCTATAAAGAGTGCCACAAACAAAAAGGAACCTGGAAATCATGTTTTACTTTAGCTTCATTCAACGTTAGCGAAGATCCATAAATAGTCGTAATGTTCTCAGCTTTAAATAGCTGGACAAATTTATCATGAAATCAATTTAGTGACACACCCATTAAAGACCCCTGAACGCGATTTTGGACCATATTCGTGCGGCCAAATGTACTATTTAGACCCCAATGAAGATGTTAAAGAGCACATTTTACATCTTTTAAAATATTTGATCAGTTTTAACCCAACAGATCTCTTGGAAGAAATATTACGAGACACAACCAGCTATGCAAAAGGTTGCATGAAAATGCGACTATATATATATATATATATATATATATATATATATATATATATATATATATATATATATATATATATATATATATATATATATACTGAACTTGAGTTTTGCTTACAAACTTAATATATAGAAAGGGCTCCGCAGGAAATTTCATTTGGGCCCCGCATCTGGTTGCTCCGTCCCTGTCTGGGTAAAGCTGAAGTTGTAATATGGAAATAATTGTAAATTACAAATTTCAATGTTACAATTACAATATGATAATATTACAATATGAGTATCTTAAAGCAAACCAAAGTGTCTAAACAGAAAGCATGTCGTCCACGGTTGGGGTGGGAGGATGTCGTAAGGAAAGATTTAATGAAAATGGGAACTCCCTGATAAGGTTCAAATAGGCAGGCTTGAGTAGATTAGGGTGGAAGAGGAGTTTGTTTAGCTTTGTTGACCTCAAGCGGCTTGGTGGAGTGGTAAGCTGTTAGAAGAAGTAGTAGTAGCAGTATTGGCGATAAAACTACTAGCAACAACAACTCACTGAAGTCCGAGCAACCCGAAGTTGCCACAACTGTGCACTCTCCTTCTCCATCTCAATGTATTCGAAGTTTTCCATTTTAAAGCGTCCCAAGAAGTTCTAATTTTCTTTAAATACTTTCTTTTGAGCTATTCCCACCCCATTCGAGAGCAATCGACTTTCTTTTCGTTTGGCCCTAGATGGATAGCCGAAATTCCTTCATTCCACAAATGTGTCCAAGCCATTTTGATCTTTCATCGTTAGAGTCCTAGAAAGTGGGATAGAACCATATTTTCCGAACAGCTTACTGTCTGAAATAGGGCTAGTCAAATGGGCATCCAGAAAAATATGTAGAACATTTTCTTGGAAAACTTCTATCGAATCCACCTCCATCTTCCATAACTGCTCTTGTTTCAGAACTGTATTGACCATAGTCATCACAGTCGCCTCCAATATTCTAATTTTGTTTTTTAGAACTACCTTCCTTTTTTCTAAACTTTTTTCAACTTAGAAAAAACACCCTGGGCTTAAGCTATTCAACTTTTAACGTATTTACTGCACTTAACATCTTTACTAATAAAACTATCTGGATACTTTTCGCTTGATGGATCTTCTCTTTACCCAACATCACCTCCTCACCTTTATTACTGGTCTAAGGGACATAGTCTTCTTAACGTTAGTTTTCAAGTTTATTCTTACACCCTGAACTCTCAAAACCATATAAAAAAAATTCATTTTGCTAACATTTTCATCTAGGACACTCAAATAATCGCCATAATCTAAGTCTAGGAGAGTTTTATCTTCCCATTTGATTCCATACTCTTCCATAGGCTTTCCTGTGTTCCTTAGGACAAAATACTTCAGTAGGATCCTTATAAACGGGGATAGAACACATTAAAGCTTTTCCATAGGCTGAAAAAACGCTTGTTCATAATTTATAAAACTGAGGACTAATAGGGTTTTCTGGCTCAGGCGATTCTCAATTATTAATCTAAGAGTGAAAGTTCGGACGACGCATTCTCTATCCATCCTAAAGCCACACTGATCTCTTAAAATTTAAGCTAATTTGTCTATAATTACACACTAACTCTCATCACCTTTCTTATAAACGGTTCTAGTTGAAGGCTCAATTTAACTCTTGATTAAATACGAAAACAGCTAGTAACATCACTTTCCCACGTTAACCGCAGCAATTTTGTTCTCATAAAGAACACTGATCCCTTTAATGTACTTGACTGGTATACGATAAGAGTATAGGACCTTCACTAAAGCTTTTCTATAGGCTGAAGAAACACTTGTTCATAATCTATAAAACTGAGGACTAATGGGGTTTTCTGACTCAGGCGTTTCTCAATTTCTAATCTAAGAGTGAAAGTTTCGTCAACACATCCTTTCTCCATCCTAAAGCCACACTGATCTCTCAAAATTCCACCCAAACCAAGCTAATTTGTCTATAATTACCACACTAACTCTCATCACCTTTCTTATAAACGGTTCTAGTTAAAGGCTCCTAAAATTGCTTGGTACTTCCCCCTTAAAAAATTATATTCATAACCTTTAATAACTTGCCTTTAGCTTAGCAACCGCACATATTTCACAAACTTTTTAATTATTTTCTATATCATCTCTCGTATCTTTATCACGGTTTAACACATCCTCAATATGTTCTGCCTGTCTCTCTTTAACAACACTTTTCTTATCACTACTTGAGGCCCCTGTCCCATCATTAACTGATGGGACATGTGATTCACTCAAAGTGCCTTCTACTATGACCTTCAAAGGACTATCGAAAGAACACCAAGGCGAGATATGCTTTCTCCATCGGTGGAGATTGGAACACTCGAATTGGCAGAGCAGACACTGATGCAGCCTCAGTAATTGGAAGCTACACTGTTGGTAACAGATACGTTAATGGAGTAGGGCTTCTTCAGCCAGCCAGGTACAACAATAAATGTGCTACTATCACTCTCTTTGAGCACAATAATCTCCTTACGTGGCACTCTAACAACGGTGGAACAAAATCTCAGATAAACCATTCTAGTGAGCAGAAGATTGAAAAGCTCCTGGTTAGATGCCAGAGTATATAGAGGATCTGATATGGGGTCTTTAAATGGGTCTAATCACTATCTATTTGTATGTATAGTCTGCCATCGTCTAAGCAGACAAAGGCGACAGATAAGAACAAACCGCTTTGACATTTCTAAATTAAGTTACCCAGAAACCAAAGCTGAGCTTGAGTTGAAGCTGAGCTACCGATTCGAAGTCCTGAAGCAGTTGTCTGACGTTGACCACGAATGGGCACATATAAAAACTGCTACTCATAACATAGCCGAAGAAGTTCTTGGCCACACCAACCGGAAAAAAAGAATCTGGATTTCTGACCACCCTATAGAGCTAGTTGAAAAGATGTACCCCCTCCAAGGTGGTGCAAAAGAACCCTTAAAAGAAGCCCGGAAAGCAATTAAACTATCAGTCAAGCAGGAGCAAGAAAAGTAATGGTCAAACATTGCAAGTGAGCTCGAGCATGCATCCAAACATCATAATAGTAATGATTAAATTGCTAAAAGAAGCAACGGGAAAAGCCCCTTCAACAGCTGCTACGCTGAAAGACAATTGTGGGGAAATCATCCAATCCCAAGAAGGACAATTGGAACGCTGGCGAGACCACCTCTCAGAGCTACTGAAGGCCGTCAAAGCCTCATGTGATCAGCTGCCTTTTTATGGGTACTGCTGGGGAACCTTAAAATATAAATCTGGACCCACCGAGTATCACAGAAGTACTAAATGCGCTTAGTTACATAAAGATTAATAAAAATACCAGGAGAGGATGGAATTCCTTTTAAAATGCACAAGGCTTCGTCAAACCTATTTTACCGCCTAGCCGACCTGCTTGTAATGGTCTAGACGACAAGGGCTTTCCCAGAATGCTGGAAAGTATCAGTCCTCGTTCCAGTCTACAAAAAGGGGACAGTCTACAAAAAAAGACTGTTAGCGAAAATTATAGGGGTATTTTCTAAATTGACCATGCAATGAAAAGCGTCTGTTTCATTCTCTTGAATATATTTTAAGATATGCGTGACAAGCTGAACATCCGTCCTAAAAAGGGCAGGTTTCAGACTAAGGAAAGGCAGTCTGGAGCAGATACCCACGATCCAGCTCATCCAGAGACATTACGACAGGTATCATCTACCATTGCTCATTGCTCTCATTGGTTTCACCACTGCTTTCGATTCCCTTGTCAGATAAGAACTATGGAGAATTATACATGAAAATGGAGCACCACAAGACCTCAGTATGCATTGATACTGATATCTGTGTTCGCATCTAGGGTAACAATACTCCGAGATTTACAGTCGAGTCTGGTGTCAAGCAGGGTTGCCCTATATCGCCAACATTATTCGACTACACGATAGACTGGATAATTAATAGTTCCACAGGAGAGTTGTCTATATTCACCTGGATGGCTTTTCTCAATCACAGACAGGCCTGGATTTTGTGGACGATGTTGCCTTGCTGGAAACCACAGCTGACGGCTTCGAAGCGCATTGGGCTTACCGTAAACAGTTCAGAGACTAAAGTGATGGTCGTCAGTAATTCTGTTCCCTGTCAAAGTACAGTGGACGACAAACCAATTGAAGACGTTAAAAAATTAAAGTACCTTGGATCCATTTTAGCAGTAGATGGTTGAGCTGGTAAAAACATTTCTGCCTGGATTTCAAGGACTTGGGGAGTCTTTACCAGTCTGAAAAAGGCACTATGAGCCAGACTTGAGATCTTGACAAAGACCAAAGTCAGAGTCTACATAGAATCCGTGCGGATCGTTTTACTTTACGCCTGCAAGACATGGCCACTAAAAAGGCTTCTGTTGGCTTGGTAGGACATAGGACAAAGAATGACTGAAAATCGTTGGGGAAGCTGCAACCGACAGACGAAAGTGGTCGTTGGACGTAATTCCAAAGTCCAGTGGTGCCTGCTAGACAATTCTTCATATAGTTCCCGCCGAAATTAAAATAAAGTCTTATGCCGATCGGCTTATCTTCCGATTTGATCTACTGATACTGGTATACGCGTTCCAATCACTTCTTTTATAACTACTTATACCACGACTCTTGTTACCACAACTGCTTCTTCTGTGACAATTTCTACTCTTAAATTTCTACCGCGAATTCTCCCAGCCCCATGGCTTCTCCCTCTGCTGTTCTGGCCAGTACGACTGCTTCACCGACTTTTCTTTTGCGAAGCCATTCTTACCTCGAGCTCTCTTCTTACAGATGTTCCTTGCCTCATTACTCCTTCAACAACTCCTGTTTCACAACTACTCCCACCATGGCTATCAATACTACATACGCCCGGACTGTTCTAGTAATGACAAATCCTAACAATACACAACAACATTGCTGCTATTGTTACAAGACAATACAAGACAGCAATGTTGCTATTGTTAGGAGACGAAAATGTCCTATTAAGTAATTGATACTATGGACTAGACATGTACTATAAACTAAAACAATATTCTATAATTCCAAACACAGCCAGTTCATAAAATTGACAAAAGATATCAATCGTAATTCCAAACATATTTTTGAAAAAAGTGGCAATTACTCCCTTTTGTTTTGGGTACGATGAAATCTTGTATTTATCGTTACATTCTGTTAACTAGGGTTTCTTAAACTCTTATACTCTTAGACATCAATGCTCCTATTGCTAGGAGATAACAATCTCATGTTAAATAATTATTTGTATGAACTAGATGTGAACTATGAATTCAAACAAACTCCTATATTTCCATAAAATCTACAGGAGATATAAATCTAAACTTCTAACTCATTTTGTAAAAAGAAGCATCAAATACACTGTTTCGTCTCGGGTTTGATGAATCTTGTTTCTGTTGCTGCATTCTATTACTTAGAGTGTCCTAAAATCCTATGCTACTAGACATCAATACTTCTATTGCTAGGAGATAACATTCTTTTGTTAGGTAATTTGTATAATGAACTAGATCTGAGCTATGAATTCAAACAAACTCCTACAATTCCATAAAATTGACAGGAGATAAGAATATAAATTTTTAACTGATTTTCTAATAAAACTGTCCGATATCCCCTTTAGTTTTAGGTACGTTTAAATCTTGTATTTGTTGTTGCATTTTATTAGTCTCATAAATTTCTTTACTCCTAGACACCAAAACTCCTATTGCTGGGAGATAACAGTCTCCTGTTAAGTAATTCGTATTATGGACTCTCCTATAATTCCAAACACAGTCAGTTTATAAAATTGTCAGGAGATATCAACTGAAATTTCTAACCCATTTCCAAAATTGTGTCAGATTTTTGTTCCCAGTACAATGGAATTTTGTGCTTATTTTTAAATTCTACTTGTTAATTCTTAGATGCATTTACTTTTCTATGCTTTTTGTAAATACTGCTGAAATTCCAGTTTCTAATTCGCATTGTGATCTCACTTAAAAGCACTTCCACTTCTTCATGATGTCCATAAAGTTCAGTTTCATGATGTTTCGAGAGTGTTATGGTCTTATTTTTAAGAAAAAACAGCGAATTTATTCCTTCACATAACAGCCCCCGTTTGCTACTACAACGGTGACACTAAGATTTTAATTAGAGCTAAGCCAGTAGCACAGTCCTATGATATAGTTCCGATTACTACCAAATGAACAATAATACAGAGGAGGGGAAGCACGAATAAACATTAAATAATTTTACTATCGAAAAACATAAAGATTTCACTACATTTTGATGCGACATGAAATACCGATCAGACAGGATTCGTACAAGAAATAATGACATTTAAAAGTTAGAAACGACAAGGACGCTTAATAATCCTGGGCTAGTTGAGTCGTACGGCAGGGAATTGCCGTAATTTGATGGGTGTGATGACTCAGTTTTATGATATAGCCTTTGAATCTTTACGACTTAATGCCTTAAAAAGTCAGTTTTAAAATTCAAAACATAACATTAAGTCTCAAAATTAAAGTTTATACCAAATTATATAATAACCCTTCAGCCCATTTGTCCCTCAGCCTACCCATTTATATAGTGACATTTTGTCTATTTAATATGACTATGTATGTGTCATTCATTTTAATCCACAATCGCACCCACTTCTCAACCTTTTTGATTGGCGAAAACCTGCTGAAGCCAGTTTTCTTTACGCTACTACTACTACTAATAATAATAACTCACTGCAGCACCAAGCCACCTGAGGCCAACACAGCTACGCACGCTCCTCCTTCAACCTAATATATCTAAAGCCTCCCTCTTTACACCCTCCCAGGAAGTTCCCATTTCCTTTATAATTTTATTTATGACATCCTCCCAACCCAGACAAGGACGACCTGCTTTCCGTATAGCCCCAGACGGTTGGCCAAAAAGGACAATCTTCGGTAATCTGTTATCCTTCATCCGTAGAACGTGGCCTAGCCATCTCAACCTTTCTTTCATTATAGCCCTAGAAAGCGGGATTGAACCACATTTTTCGTACAACCTACTGTTTGAAATACGGTCAGTCAGCCGGGTACCCAGAACAATCCGTAGGCAATTTCTCTGGAAAACATCTAGTAAATTTGTATCTGCTTTTCGGAGCGCCCATGCTTCAGAACCATATTTGACCACTGTCATCACTGTAGCTTCCAATATTCTAATCTTGGTTTGCAGACTTATCTTTCTATTCTTCCAAATTTTTTGTTAACTGTGAAAAAACACCCTGAGCCTTAGCTATTCTACTTTTAACATCTTCACTGCTCCCACCATCTTTACTAATAATACTGCCAAGATAACTGAAGCTCCTAACCTGATCAATCTTTTCGTTACCTAATGTCACCTGTACATCTTCACTCATTCCTAGCCTTAGTGACTTAGTCTTCTTAACATTAATTTTCAAGCCTATTTTAGCACCCTGAACTCGCAAAACCTCTAAAACTTCATTCATTTTGCTCACACTTTCATCTAATATGCTTAAATCATCAGCATAATCTAAGTCCAGGAACGTTTTTCCTCCCCATTGGATTCCGTGGTCTCCAATTGCCTTTCCTGTGCTCCTTAAGACGAAGTCCATCAAAATGATCCATATAAAGGGGGATAGAACACAACCCTGCTTAACTCCTGATTTAATACAAAACCAGTTGCTAACCTCATTTCCTACCTTAACCGCAGCAGTATTATTCTCGTAGATAGCACAAATCACTTTAATGTATTTTTCTGGTATACCATATAAAGATAAGACTTTTGTTAACGCTCTTCTATCAACAGAATCGAAATCTTCCTCATAATCGATGAAACTGAGGACCAAAGGTGTTTGACAACGAAGGGACTTCTCAATTATTAACCTAAGAGTGAAAACTTGGTCGACACATCCTCTACTTTTTCTAAAACCGCATTGTTCTTCCCTTAAAACTTTGTCTACAGCATCTCTCAGTCTAAAAAGTATCATATTACTAAGTAATTTGCTACCTACAGAGACCAACTAATGCCTCGATAATTACGACACTCACTCTTGTCATCTTTCTTATACAGTGGTTTAATTAAGGTTTTCCTAAAATCATTGGGTACTTCCCCTTTTTCAAAAATCATGTTCATAATCTTCAGTAGCTTATTCCTAACCTCAGAGCCTCCATATTTAAGAAACTCATTAATCATACTGGCACCTGGAGCCTTTATTTTTCTTTATGGTGATAAACTTTTTTTTTTTTGCAAAACCAAGTTTCCCAAAGAAAAGTAAAGAGCCGGATTAAAATTGAAGGTATGCAATATTCAAACTCAAATCAAAAAGGAATCACAGGCAACGGAATAGCGCTTTGGCTAAGTAAAGAACGGTGTTGGCACAATGTATGATTACTATTTTATTTTTTTTTTTTTTTGGTTTGTTTGTCATAGACCAAGGGACTTTGTATCGAAGGAGCTATCGTAGAAACTTTAAAAAACGGTTAATTCTGTTGGAAATTTGCATTCTGTTGGAGGGATAGTGCCTTTTTTAATAGTCTAAAGTGACTGGGGGGGGGAGGGTAATTAACCCCCCTCCAACGCTCACCATTTCCCCAAACACATCCAATCAAATTTTCGAGATACCTATTTTGTTCAAGTTAGTTGAAAGGCCGGGAATAATGTCTTTGATGGTGACAACCCCCCACAGCCCTCAGGGCACAGGTTGTAATTTATAATTTACAGGTTGTATTTACGGTTTTTTTTTTTTTTTTATAGAAAGCGTTATCGTAGAAACTTCAAAAATGGCTCATTCGATTGGAAATTGAAATGGCTAGTGCCCTGTTTAATAGTCGAAAGCGATCAGTGGACGAATGCCCCCCCACGCCCATTATTTCCCCAAACACTTACGATCAAAATTTTGATATAGCCATTTTATTGAATGTAGTTGACAGTTCCAAAATTATGTCTTTGAGGATGACAGCCCCTCCTCACAGCCCTCAGTACAAGGGTTGTAAGTTATGCCCTTGGGGCATATAAAGCTCTTATAGAAAGCATTATCGTAGGAACTTCAAAAAGAGCTCTTTCGATTGGGAATTGAGATGGCTAGTGCTCTTTTTAATGGTCAAAAGTGATCGGTGGCTAAATGTCCCCCCCAGGCCCATCATTTCCTTAAACACTTCCTATCAAAACTTTGAGATAGCCATTTGGTTCAACATAGATGAAAGGTCTACGGATTATGTCTTTGAGGACGATAAATCCCCCTCAGCCCTCAGAGTAAGGGTTGTAAGTTATGCCCTGGGAGCATATAAGGTTTTTATAGAAAGCATGGTCAAATGAACTTCTGAGGGGGCTAATTGGATGGGTAATCAGAAGATCTAGTGCCCTTTTTAAGAGTCAAACCAATCAGAGGGCGACTACTCTCCCCCCCCCCCCAGCACACACTCACACGTGGTATCGTCCCGAAATGCATCTAATATAAATTTTGAGTTAGTCATTCTATTCAAAATAGTCTGAATATCATATAATAAGGTTTTTGTGGTTGAAACAAACCCCCAGAGCTTGGGGTTAAGTGTTGTAATTTATGCTCCGGGGGAATTCAAAATTTTTATGGAAGGGATTGTTGCATAAGCTTTAGAGGAGACTCATTTAGTTGAAAATTGCTGGTTATAGTTATCCTTTAGAGTTAAAAGTGACGAAGAGCAGCTAGCCCCCGTCCCGACTACCCTTCTTTATCAAATGAATCTGACTAAAATTTTGAGATATCTATTTTGCTCAAAATAGCCAAAAGGACACATAATAATGCCTCTAGGGTTGACAAAAACCTCCAATGCCCTGGGGACGGGGTTGTAAGTCATACCCTGGGGGCATGTATGGTTTTTATTGAATGGATGTTCAGATAAACTTCAGATGGAGCTCATTTCATTTGAAATTGGAAGTTATAGTGTTCTTTTTAAGATTCGAAAGTAATTTCAGAGCAACCAGACCCCCCCCCCCAACGCTCATCATTTCCTTAAAGACCTCCAATCAAAATTTGGAGATAACAATTTTGTTCATTGTCGTTGAAGGGTTCGGAAATAATGTCTTTGAGGAAGAAACTCCCACCCCCGCAGCTCTCTGGACAAGGGTTTTAAGTTATGCCCCGGTGGCATATAAAGTTTTTATAGAAGGGGTGGTCGCATATACTTCGGAGTTTAACTTTAGAAGAGGCTCATTTGGTTCAAAATTGGAAGCTCTAGTTCCCTTTTAAGCGTCAAAAGCGATGGAGGTCATTTAGCCCTTACCCCACCCCTGCCTCCTCGACAGCCCATGTTTTTCCCAAACGCATTCTATTGAAATTGTGAGATAGTGATTTTGTTCAAAATAGTCCGAAGAACTTATCATAATGCCTCTAGGGTTGACACAGCCCCAGCGCCCTGGGGATAGAGTTATAAGCTATGCCATGAGGGCATATAAGGTTATTATGGAATCGGCGGTTGTATAAACTTCAGATGGTGCTCATTAGATTTGATACTTGAAGTTCTAGTGCCCTTTTTAAGAGTCAACGTGATTTGAAAGCAACAAGCACCTCCCTCCACGCTCATCATTTCTCTTTAACACCTCTAATCGAAATTTGGAGACACAAATTTTGTTCATCGTAATTGAAGGGTTTAGAAATTATGTCTGTGAGGAAGACCCCCCCCCCCCTACTGCTCTCAGGGCAAGGGTTGTAAGTAATAACCCTGAGGACATATAAGGTTCTTATATTAAGGATGGTCTTATATGCTTTGGAGGGGAGTCATTAGATTGGTGATCAGAAGTTCTAATGCTTATTCTAAGAGTCAAAGTGATCATAGCGCAGCTAACACCCCCCCCCCAACACACATAAATATGTTGTGTTTTCCTGAGATCGATCCAATAGGTATTTCGAGACAGTTTTTTTTTTTTAAACTAAATAGTCCAAAGATTATACAACATACTTTTGATGTTGATACAAACTACCAGAGCCTTATGGCTACAGTTGTAAGTTAAGCCCCTGGGGCATTTAAGGTTCTTATAGAAATGATGCCTTTATAAAATTTACACGTGGCTCATCTGGTTGAAATTGGAAGCTCTAGTTCCCTTTTAAGACTCAATAATAATAGAGGTCAACTAGTCTCCCCCCAACTACCCCTCTTTTCACCAAATGCATTAAAACATGTCAGAACATAGCTCGAGGCTCTAGACATAACAAATACTAAAAAACACAAATAATAGCGGCTTTCGAAAAAGATTGATGTATGTAGGCCGTCAGAGCATGTAAAATATATCAAATTAGTACCTTCAGGCACGTACATATGGAGGAGGTGTATTTTTGTCATGTGCAGTTCCTCTCCAAGATTATTAAGATTATCACCATTTACTTGCATTTATAATTATTTTATATTTTATAATTTTCACAAGCAAACTGGCTGATGTGCCATTAACGTTAAGAATTTTGTCTCGAGCAGTATGCAAGCTTAGTCTTACAAGACCAACGACTTTAACTTTAGAGGCGTCTCAGATAAAGGAATTCAATTTCTTTTCATTTTGGAAATATCTAAAAGATGGCTGCAAATCAGAATCTCATATTATTGAACTTGAATTAGAAATTCATTTCCCCCCTTTTTCACTTCCCAATGATAGACGATTCTGTTCTTTCGAACTTCCTGTTCGAAGCTGGAAAACTTGTACATTATTCCTAAAAGCTAGGTTGGTTATTCCCATTAACAGATTAGCTTTTAGCTATACTGCTTTTCACTTAAAAGCGTCCTTTAAAATTGATAAATTCTTAAAGTCTAAGTAAAAAGTTTCAGTTCTTGTATCTAAAGTCATAAAAAAAAAGTAGCACCTTAAGCTTTGAAAAGAAACTAGGGAATTAGCTAATTAGAAAACCAAAATCTTTGCAGGGACCAAAAAGGTTTGAGGAAATAATAATGACATGAAAGAGAAACGTTTTCCAGATAAATTACTTTACGATGTTATAAGGCTTATTAGGATAATTTGTTAGGCTATCCCCATTATAAATAGTTGGAAGAAGGTCTCTAAGCTCATCAGTAGCTATGAATAATCAGGCATTAGTTGGAGAGTTCAAGTTCCTTTTATTGATGGAGAGTTCCATTATATGAGAATCAGGCAATATTTCCGTAGGTTACTTGCTGTGTAAGTAAGTAATCAGATTAACAACGCTTTTTGACTACTGTCCCTGTATACAGGTCTCTTTGATACAGGTCCCTGTATCGGCCTTGAAGTGTGTCCCTAATTACTAAGCTAAGGTCAAACCCACTGCCCCACCACATCCTTTGTTATGCATTGTATTGTATTGTGTCGGATTAATGACGCTTCTTGACTATTAAGGTCTTTGTGTCGCATCATTTGTCGGGTCGTCACCAGGCTTGTAATTTTTTTTGGCCAAAACGTGGGAAAAAATGTAAAATTTTAACTTCAACAAGTCTGATGATAAAACGACATAACATATATAGATTTATTGCTCGGTTCTCCAATTGATGCCTGATTATCGGTCGAGCTTAAACACCTTGCAAGCGAGCTTAAACACCTTGCTTCAATCATGAGACTTTCAGATACAAAAGACTATTCGTTACAAATAATAATAATAAAAAGGCTTTACCAAACGAAACTACAGAGCAGCACTAGAGACGAACAGAAATAACCCAAATATGAGTAGAGTTTATTGAGAGCATTTTTAAATAAAAGAAAAGCTGCCAATTCGTCACTGAAAGTGCTTTCTATTATTCTATTTCCATTTCTTTATCTCTTTCTTTCTCTATCTCTTTGTCTTTCTCTTTCTCTCTCTCATATCTGACCTGACGATTTCTATTGACTGCATGTGTGTTTATGACAAGCGTTATGTACACGCCAGTACAGCCTTTGAGACTAGGAGGCTATATGCAGGCTCTTTACAATGAAAACATTTGTAAAAAAGTTCTAGTTTACTTTAGCGTTAGTTTACTTCAGTTCTGTTTTGAAAAAGTTCTAGTTGATTTTTTAAGTAATCAAAAGTTGGAGGGCAACTAGGCCTCCTCCCTCGCTCCTTTTTTCTCAAAATCTTCCGATTAATTGCAATTAATTAATATGCAAATTTCGTTTTAATTATTTATATGCAGAGAGCCAAGATCAAAACATGCATTAATTCAAAAACGTCCAGAAATTAAATAAAAAAAGACTAGTTTTTTTTAATGAAAGTAAGGAGCAACATTAAAACTTAAAACGAACAGAAATTACTCCGTATATGAGAGGGGCTTTTCCTCCTCAACAACCCGCTCTTTACGCTTTAAATTCTTTTCGCAATTAAAATTCTTTAACTTTAGAGGGTGTTTCCTCCCTCTTTCAGGCAAATTTTTGGAGTTTCTTAGCCTTTTATGGGTAAAACTAAGCTTAACGAATCTTATATATTTGAAATTAACATAATAAGCCAATGATATATCCATTGATGTCAAAATTCCGCTTCTAGAGTTTTGTTTACTATTGTCGCTCCGTTCTTACAGTTCGTTACCACAAACTGCTTGATATGTTAGCGCATAAATCCAAAAACTTAAGGAATAGGACGTTAACTGCGCTTATTAGGTGTTTCAATTACAAATAAGGGAATTTAGAGAATTATTGGAGTTTCGATTAGATATTAGAAGCAAAGATTAAAACCACTAGACAATTCCCAGAGTAGATCCCCACCCCCTTACTCCGAACCAACTTCAATCATCAAACTACAGTCGATTTAATCTATCTAGTTATATGTTAATCTGGGACATATTAGCAACTGTAGTGAATCACTATTTTGCGGGTTCTTTTTTATTGATTGTCTTCTTGTATGATTTATTCAATTGAATCATGAACCTACGCTAAATATTTTGAAAAAATCACCAAATTTAGGAAAAAAACCCCAGTTTTAGAACAAAAATCACTAACTAGAAGAAAATTACTAGTCAGCATAAAACTCACTATAAATAGTGATAAATCACTAGGGGCGGCGACCCTGCTTTGACGTATTAATTTATAGTAAAATGCAGATATCGTGGTTTGTTGGCAAGTTCCTAGCCAGGGATGCCACCCAGTGAAAAAAAATTCACTAGATTCTTCAAAAAGTTACTAAATCAGCACATAATTACTGACTTGAAATCATTAGAATTATAATACACTTTATCATTGTAATTAATAGCTGTTTTGTTTCTTTACTATTTTCTATACAGGCACATATACAGGAAGAGGGTAAAATTACCCCCCTAGATCCGGAAAAGTACCTTTAGATTGAGGTTTTATTCTCAAGCGAAAATTACCCTTGAAATTTCGAAAAATGCCTTTTTGCATCTTTATGCAGATAACAGAACAAAGTCCTTGCTTCATCTCTGTGTTTTCCCCAATTGGAACCCTTGGCTTATACCCCGATTACTGAAAATTGGTTATCGGTAATATATTCGCAATATTTGCTTTTTCTTTGTTTTCCTTGTCGATTCAAAACCCAGTTCATCCCCCCCCCCAAAAAAAATATAGAAACTATTTTGATTTTACTCCAGTTGAGCTACTGAGACACCAAGGACAATTTTGAAAATGGTCTTTTTATGTGTTCATGGGAAAATTTGTTTCACCCTTCACAAATTTCGATAAGCATTGGTCTCATTGGTTTTTTCATAAAAAGGAGAAGTAAAGATATGTTAATCTTATTGAAATATGCCAAAATATGATAAAAATGTAATACTTTAGTTTATAAAATGATATAATTTGGGCGCTATATATTTGCAAATTAGGGGCTGTGGGGTAAAGTAACCTCGCCTAACCTTACCCCCACCTCTTAATGTGCAAATATATAGCCCAAGTTATACAAGTCCAATGCATTCTATCACCCATAATTTGTCTTTGTGGCTATGAAACTGGTTTTCATAGATCGTACATTATTCTTAGCATACTTTCATCCTCAGACCTATCCTCAGGAGCTGCGTGAGTCATATTGAATCTAAAGAAAGTTCTTAAGCTGAACTGGCCAGCCATGACAACAATTAACAAAGAGAGATAAAACTCAACAAATAACCATTAAACGAGACTGCGGCCAGTAGAGAGAAAAGAGATGAAAGACTAAAACAACACGGATATTTCACCTGTATGTAAACTAGGCATCCTCGGCACAAGATAAAAAGGAAAAATATTAAACTAAAAACAAATAAAACCACCACCAATAATAATAAATACAATTGTCGCTACTGATCCAAGTAGGGAAAAGAAGCTATTAGAGTTACTTCAATGAGAACATCAAAGCAACTGGGGAAAAATTATGAAAATTGAAACTAAGTTAACTATTATGTTGTGAAATAATCCTCTTGTTAGCTAATATTGAAGCAACTCTTTTTGGTCCAGTAGGTAATCTTGTCCCCTGGTGATTATGTAAAATTTTAATTCCCTTATTGAATGTTGGCTCATTTTTCAAAAACCAATCACAAATTGGCTCAATATTTTAATTTCCCATGCCCCCTATTTATTGAAAGATTAGCAAACATATGTTTTTTAATTTCCATAGCATCCCTCGCCCACTGAGAAAAACCCCTATCACTAGAAATCTGTGGCCTAGTCAAATTTTATAAAATGTTCAGGATGAAAGAATGTATGTTCAGCTAGAGCCGTCTTATGAATTTTGGATAGACCATAGATCTTGGGTGCGGAACAACCTCTTGGATAAAATGTATTATAAAATTGTGGGGTAATGTGTAAATTGTTTTTCAGTGACTCCAATTCCTTTCTTATCGAATTTACATATTTATCCGTGGGATCGAAATCTAGTTTTTTGTAAGTAGTGGTTTCATAAATAATTGTATTCATTTTACGATCATAATCATCAGTGTCCATAATTACAATAGTGTTGCATTTGTCTGCTCTAGTGATAGTAAGGAAATGCTCTAGTGATAGAAAGTATTTTAATGTCATTTTTTTGTGGTATAATTTCAATTTTTCTCATGTTAAAAGTGTTTAGTTTCCTTACGATATCGGCTCTAAGCTCCTGACGAGCTTCGACTTTTTCAATAGAAGCCATAATTCCTGACTCTACCTTAGAAATTATTTTTGAATAAGAAATTGATGTTGGAAAACAGAATTTAAAACCCTTCGACAAAACTACCTCTTGTTGACTACTAAGAGGTTTAGATGACAAAATCTTAGTGGCAGGACCCAGACAAAAACGAGGATAAAAAATATCCGAATCCTGGAACTTCTCAAACATAAGTCTATTGAACTTGTCGGCCAAACGAACCTTTGATAAATGGAAATAATGGTGAAAAGATCTAACGGCCATTTCCTTAATTCTCAGAAATATGTCAAATGGAAGGTTATTCCTCAAAAAGTTTTCGACAAAATTTAAGTCTTAGGACAACTTAAAACATCTTTTTTTTTTGCTCGGAAGTCAGGTGATTTAAAGCCATGAGGCTTAATTGGTTTGTTTTTTTATTTTGATTAATTTTCAGTGTCAAAATGGGTATTGACTCTATTAGATTTGGAAATCACTGACTCCATCTTGCAATTTCTAAAGAAAATTTGCTGATTTAAAAAATTTGTATTTTTTTTTAACCAAAGAAAAATAATAATTGACAGAAGCGGCTAATTATTACCCGTACAATTGACAAATGAAAGTTCTTAAGCTGAACTAGCCAGCCATGACAACAAAGACAGAAAAAACTGAACAAAAAAACCATCTAACGAGACTGCGACCAGTTGAGAGAAAAGACTAAAACAACGCGGATATTTAGCCTGTATATAAACTAGGTGTCCTCGGCACAAGATAAAAAGAAAAACTACAAAACGAAAAGCAAATAAGACCACCACAAATAATAATAAAAACTATTGTCGCTACTGATCCACGTAGGGAAAAGAAGCTATTAGAGTTACCTCAATGAGAACATCAAAGCAACTGAAGAAACATTATAAAAATTGAAACTAAGTTAACTATTCTGTTGCGAAAAAATCCTCTTGTTAGCTAATATTGAAGCAACTCTTTTTGGTCCAGTAGGTAATCTTGTCCCCTGTTGATTATGTAAAATTTTAATTCCCTTATTGACTATTGGTTTATTTTTACAAAGATAATCATAAATTGGGTCAATATTTAAATTTCCCGTGTCCCTATTTATTGAAAGATTCACAAACATATGTTTTTCAATATTTATAGCATCCCTTGCCCACTGCATGGTGTTGACTGGTGGGCAAACCCCCCACATATATATAATAATTTCTGCTCGTTTTAAGTTTCACTGTTGCTCCTTACTTTCAGCTGAAAGAACGTGTTATTTTTATTTAATTTCTGAAAACACCTGTATTAAATTTCTGTTTAAAACCTGTTTAAATTTCTCCTGAAAACACCTGTATACTTCCCAATAACCAATACTGTATGTATACAATGGGTAAACTTTTAATTTTCGGTCAAACGAGCCCTCTCACGATATTCTAGGACCACTGGATCGATACAATCACTCTTGGAAAAAAACAAAAAATAAACACGCATCCGTGATCTTTCTTATGGAAGTAAATGAAATAAAGTAAATTGAGAGTAAAAAATTACTCTAATTTTTTTTTTTAATATTTGTGGTATAAAGGGGGTTAAGAAGGCAATTGTATTATTTGCTTTACCTTCGACGTAAAAGATGGAAAGACACAAATATGGATTAAGGGCTGATAGTCCTACAATAAGGAATATTGTTTTCTACACAGTCAAAAATGTTTATTATTTTAACCAGCAGGTAATACGTAAAAGTAGAAAAATAAATTTTACCAGTTATCAGAACAAGTAAAACGAACCTTATTACAGTTTCAAGCTTCTCTATGAGTTTTTGATATATTTATATTTTTGTAGTATTTGTCTTAGAAAAGTAATAAAATGCGATGATTTGAAATTTTCATAAAAATTTGCTTAAAATGTGGGCTTTTTTAGAAAATAGTCAACTCTTTGTTCCTCAGGGCTCAAACTCTCATTTCAAGATATCATATTTTTAAATGCATCTTACTAATATCCCAGTTTCACCTCATCAAGGGTGTCTCGTCCCCCAAAATTTTCCGGCCTTCATTAATTTTGCCGGAAAGGAGAAACAATCAGAATATCTTGTTTATGCCTAAATTGTGAAGTCAAAACAAATGCTCATTTCGATTCTACCCTTAGTAGGTTTTCCTTTTTTTATAAGAAATCATCTTCATTTTGACTCTGCTTAAAAATATAAAACCTATTGGATTTTGTTCTACCGCCTAGAAGAAATTTTCTGAGACAATCCAACTCAATGCTAAGTAAGATAAAGATTAAACATTTCTACTATCCTATTTCTTCAATTTTGAACGCCCGTGGTAAAAATCCCATCTTGTTCATCTGTTGTAGATGGGGCATTGCAAGTACAACAATTATAGAGTTTACTTTGGAGAAATATTCAGGCCTAGTACATGGTCCAGACAAGCATAGTACTCGTGTAATTACGGAGAACACGTCGTATCGTATTGTCTTAAAGCTGTGTCTTACCCACTGTATACTTTGCCACTTTTGGATCAAACAGTTCGTGGTAACGAACTGTAGTAAGGAGCGACCCGGCTCAATAGTAACCGAAACTCTAAGAAATTGAATTTTGATACCAATAGTTACATCAAAAGAATCGCATTTTAATGCTGATTTTAAATATATAAGTTAACCCATCAAAAGTTAAGAGCCTGAGAAAATTTGCCTCATATTAGAAAATAGGGAGAAACACCCCCTAAAAGTCATACCATCTTATCGAAAATAACACCATCAGATTCGGCGTATCAGAGAACCTTATTGTAGAAGTTTCAAGCTCATATCTAAAAAAATGTGGAATTTCGCATTTTTTGCCAGAAGACAGATCACGGATGCACGTTCATTTTTTTGTTTTTGTTTTTTTCCAGGGGTGATCGTATCGACTGAGTAGTCCTAGAATGTCACGAGAGGGCTGATTCTAACGTAAATTAAAAGTTCTAGTGCCCTTTTTGAGTGACCAAAAAAATTGGAGGACACCTAGACCCCCTCCCACGCTCATTTTTCCCAAAAGTCAGCGGATAAAAATTCTAAAATAGCCATTTTATTTACCATAGTCGAAAAACCTAATAACTATGTCTTTAGGGACGACTTACTCCCCCGCAGTCCCCGTGGGAGGGGCGGCAAGTTGCAAACTTTGACCTGTGTTTACATTTAGTAATGGTTACTAGGAAGTGTACAGACGTTTTCAGGGGGATTTTTTTGTTTAGGGGGGGGGGGGTTACGTGGCAGGATATTTCCATGGAGAAACTTCTCATGGGGGAAGAGAATTTCAATGAAGGGGCGCAGGATTTTCTAGCATTATTTGAAAAAACAATGAAAAAATAAATATGAAAAGTTTTTTGTACTGAAAGTAAGGAGCAGCATTAAAACTTAAAACGAACAAAAATATTACGCATATGAGGGGGGTACCCCCTCTTTATGCCTCACTCTTTACTCTAAAGTATTTTTAGTAATTTCAACTATTTATTCTACAGCCTTTGTGATTCAGAGGTCATTCTTAAGGAATTGGGACAAAATCTAAGCTTTAGTGTTAAAGAGCGACGAAGGTTGAACCCCCTCATATACGCAATAAAAACATGCAAATATAGAAGTTCATTACGTAAGTTAATTCGTAAGTTACGTATATTTTTGCCAATGAAAACGTTTGTAAAAAATTAAAAGTTCTAGTTGCTTTTTTAAGTAGCCAAAAACTTGGAGGGCAACTAGGCTCCCTCACTCCTTTTTTCTCAAAATATTCCGATTAATTGCGATTAATTAATATGCAAATTTCGTTTTAATTATTTATGTGCGGAGAGCCAAGATCAAAACATGCATTAATTCAAAAAGTCCAGAAATTAATTAAAAAAACAAGTTTTTTTAAATGAAAGTAAGGAGCAACATGAAAACTTAAAACAAACAAAAATTACTCCGTATATGAAAGGGGCTTTTCCTCCTCAACGCCCCACTCTTTACGCTAAAGTTTCTTACTGTTTTAAAAATAGAGTTAAGAGAAAGAGTCAAACTTTAGCGTAAAGAGCGAGGCGTTGAGGAGGAAAAGCCCCTTTCATATACGGAGTAATTTCTGTGTCTTTTAAGTTTTAATGTTGCTCCTTACTTTCATTTAAAATCAAACTTTTTTTTATTTAATTTACTGTCTAAAACTGAGCAGCTGAAGGTTCGTTCGAGATTTTGTTGTTATTTAATTTTTTTATAAGTTTCACGTTGTTTTGGAGGATTAGTTTCATTTTTTAAAAACATTCTGTTCCAAAGCTTTAAAATGTGTTTAATTATCCATAGAGCGACATGTTTAGTACAAATATGTCTTTTGTTTTCTTTTTTGCAATATAACATTATTTACAAGTTTTTTTTTGGCTTAATTCCGTGTTTAGTATTTTTAAAGTGGATTTTTTCTTCATATTTTTTCAGCTCATTTTTTTCTTATTCCGCCTTTTTTATATCTGTAAGCAGGCGAAACAATCTTATTTTATTTCCGTGAGTTTTTCCTGGGTCCAGGAGCTTTTTTTTAATTTGGCTATTTTCGCGTTTTTACAAATTCCTCTTCCTCCCAAATTGTGGGTCCTGACCTTCCACGCCTTGAAATAAGCTCCTACGTATTGCCGTCTGAGTGGAAAAGTTTTATTCAGGTATGTTCTATTCTACATAAATAAATTGATCAGATTCCAACTCCTCAAAATGGTAATCTGAACAGCACAATCGTGTTAAGAAGGTAAATGGAAAGGCTTTATCCAATATTCCCCAGATCTAATCCTTCTTGTTTAATGGAGTGACGGACCTATCCTACCAAGTTGATTAGATTTCATCCGAGTTTTAGAGAAGAACATGAAACCACACGATGTTGCTGCATTTAAATGTTCTATTTATTAGAAAATTTCATATAGCTGGTCGTGTTATTCTTCTTGGGGATATTTACGAAAGTCACAACTCATGCATTTAAAGTGAAGAATTGGGTTGATCTTAAGTCAGCATTTGGTAAACGTTTAAGAGTTATTTTATAGGTGACACTGAATTTTTGATTTTACAGCTTGATTTTGTCGGCTTTATAAAGAAAAAAATTGACACGTAAAGGTTTTCTTTGCCGTAGGTACCAGGTTTAAAGGGGGATTAAAAAAAAAAAAAAAAAAAAAATCAACTGAAAGTCAGGAGCAGCATTAAGACTCGAAACGAACAAAATTTTTCCGTATATGAAAGGTTTTCCCCCCTCCTCAATAGCTTGATCTTCGCCCTAAGGTTTTTAGCACCTTTAAAAAAAAGCTCCCTATTCTGATTAAACGGCCCTTGTGCTTCAGGAGTCGTTTGTAAGCCTCTACTACTCCTTTCTGGTGATATCTGGTTTACATTGATATCGTTTAATATCGGTGTGCATGCGCTGGTAAGCGTATAGCCAAATCTTTCAGAGCTGTGGGTTCACATGGGAGGAGATAGAAGAAAAGTCTCTTTACTATAAACTATTCATTTATTCTACATAGTCTATATACCTAGTTTGAAAACAAACACAAGGAAAGAACTTTACAGAGGTACTGCACGGGAGGAACTGCCTATATATGGTTTGAAAACAGACACAAGAGAAGAACTTTACAGAGTGACTGCACGAGAGGAACTACTTTAAATACTTCAGAAATTTGTATGTAAATGCCTTACAAGGTCCCTAGAAACACGTTATACTATATTAAAATTGTCCGAGTTCCACCTTCTGGTATTATAAACCTAGTTTTTTTATTCCCATTTCCACAAGACACAGCGTCATAAATTCTATAAACCCGTGTCCTACTTAGGGTTCTAGAATCCAATATACATTGTAAGATAGCATTGACTGACATCAATTCAAAAGTTTACATGTTCTTAAAAAATTGAGACAAACTGTCAAACTTTAGAGTAAAGAGCAAGGTGTTAAGAAGGGGTTAACTCGTTCACATTCTGAATAATTTTTGTTCGTTTTGAGTCTTAATGTTGCTCCTTACTTTCATTGGAAAATACTTATTCTTTCATTTAATTTCTGATCGTCTTCAAATAATGCCGGTAAATCAGGCTCAACATCCATGAAAAATTTCAACCCCTCAAGGGAAACTCTTCCGTGGAAAGTTCCTCCCACGTGAAATACACCCCTCCCATCTTAAATTTCCTTCTTGCAATTTAATTCACGGTGAAAATTCTCATTCCCCACCGTAAAATTTCTTGTGGACTATTCAGCCTGACAATTTCTCCTTAGCATACTTTCGTTTGAAAAAGAATTTAATTTGATTGTTTGAGTCCCCTTCCAAAACATAAATTTTAAACAATCCTGAGGATGTTTACTTATAATTCATCAAATATGTTGTTTTCATCTTCTTTCTATGGTTCTATCATTTCCGTCAATATTACCCTTCTTTTATTGCCGTTTTTTTCTCACATTGATTAGGTATATATACGTAATTTCCAACAGACTTGCAATCAGACTTAGGCATTGACTGGCAAGTATATGCTATTGGCACACAATATTCAATGTTATACGAAGTTTAAAGTAGGGATTGAGGGACAAAGTGTGATGTGACAAATTGCACATTTTGACTTTTGTGTCAAATGGGATAGTCTGATCAGTCAATGCTTGACACAGATACGATTAATCATAGCTCTTTGACACGATAGGTGAATGGTTTGCTCTCAGAAGGACCAAATTTGATATCTTACATTGTAATTGGGAAATCAGCGCATAAAAGTAGACCTGACAGACTTTTGTCCTTTTTCATATTACTCATACTAAAATTGTTATTATAGTTTTTTCAAGTTCCATATTTCGAACAATTTATATGCTTCGAAATATATCACCAATAAGAAATCGTTCCAGTAAGGAAATCTGAAACCCTTTTCGGTGGGCACAGGTCAAAGAAAGCATATCACTTACGTTATTAATAATATCTATTTTTTGGCTTTGTATTAAACTTAATTCAATTTTGGGATCTTACTATGTGTGAATACCTCAACCACCTGTTGGTTTTTTCCCCAACATTCATCATCATTGCCAAATGAGGCCCCCTGGATGTATGTTCAAGCGAGAGAAGAAACGCAATTACCTTGGTAGGGTTTGGGGAAAAGTAGGGGGTGCTAATATATCTTGAAAGAAGGAGTTCATTATATTTTTAGGTTTTCACTATGTGTAATTTGTTTTTTAAGGACTGTAAAACAATTATGTTCAGAATTATAGATAGATTTTTAAATAAGATTGTTTCTTAAAAATCAGATAAAAGACCATCGCTGACGGCTTGACAGGTTTTTAAGGGAGAGTGGCTCCACTAAATCCCAAAAGCAGCTGGCCACTAGGCATCGTAATCCCTTTGAAACTTATCACTGCCCCCACTAAATCTTAGAAAAGGGTGAATCTGCCAGCTCTCTGACGTCAGAGCGGGCGCAAATATTACGTATATAATCCCGCTTTCTGTATATCTTTCGTATGAAAAAATACGGTTCCTCCCTTTCTCTCTGCCTCCTTCTCTCTTCTTCACACTGTCTCTCTCTCTCTCCCATATATATATAAGTATCTCTTCTTCTCACTCTCTCTTTCTCTCCCCTCTATCTAAACCCTTTGAAAATGTCTTTCCTTCTTCGATTTCTTCTAGCTTGTGAAGTACATATTTGAGAGATCACGTGTTGGTATATGTACCTTTCATTGGATAATTTGACCAAATCTATAAATATTCAGCGGAAAGAATTCAGAAAGAACATGTATTGTTTGTTTTTAATCATATACACAAACCCAGCAGTGGTAATAATTCCCGGACTTTTAGCTGATTGCTTGTGTTCTTGGATTTTCTTGAGCGGTTTGAGAATAGGACTTATCTCAATTGTCTTTCCAAAAAATTGTGTTGAATGGTAAAGAAAAGTGTGCTGTTAGTTGTTTTTTCATATTATTACTTGTTCAGAAAGAAAATGTCTCTGTGACTGCATAAACTTTAGAGTCAATCAAGTACTTCGGCACTAAAGTAAAACCAAAGTCATTAAATGTTTTACCATTTTATAACAATATTTTCAAGAACAAAATCAGTTATTATTTCAAAATCAGGCAAATTCAGAAATGAATCTGACTAATTTGTCAAATTTGTCAAATAAATTTTAATAACCTAGATTTCAACCTCATCTGACCCCTCCCGAATAATTTGAAAAAAAAAACTATAATCTGTCAAGTAACTTTGAAATTGTTGCTCGTTTTAAGTTTCAAATTTGTACTTACTTCCAGCAGATAATTTCTTTTTAGTTAATACATGCTCGTTTTTAATATGTAAATAAGCGTGAAAAACAGGGTCCATTACCCTTCGTAATATGTTCCACATTGAAATTAATGCAAACATACGGCCTTTGAAACTTTCAACTCTGAACTGAAGGCCCCCAGAATTTTCAAACAGTTCGTGGTAACGAACTGTAGTAAGGAGCGACCCGGCTCAATAGTAACCAAAACTCTAAAAAATGAAATTTTGGTACCAACAGCTACATCAAAAGAATCGCATTTTAATGCTGATTTTAAATATATAAGTTTCATCAAGTTTAGTCTTACCCATCAAAAGTAACGAGCCTGAGAAAATTTGCGTTATTTTAGAAAATAGGGAGAAACACCCCCCAAAAGTCATAGAACCTTAACGAAAATCACACCATCAGATTCAGCGTATCAGAGAACACTGCTGGAGAAGTTTCGAGCTCCTATCTACAAAAATGTGGAATTTTATATTTTTTGCCAAAAGGCAGATCACGGATGCGTGTTTATTTGTTTGTTTGTTTTTTTGTTGTTTTTTCCCCCAGGGGTGATCGTATCGACCCAGTTGTCCTAGAATGTTGCGAGAGGGCTCATTCTAACGGAAGTGAAAAGTTCTAGTGCCCTTTTTAAGTGACCAAAAAAATTGGAGGGCACCTAGGCCCCCTCCCACGCTAATTATTTTAACAATGTCAACGGATCAAAATTCTGAGATAGCCATTTTATTCAGCGTAGTCTAAAAACCTTATAACTATGTCTTTGGGGACGACTTACTCCCCTACAGTCCCCGCGGGAGGGGTTACAAGTTCAAAACTTCGACCAGTGCTTACATATAGTAATGGTTAATGGGAAGTGTACAGGCGTTTTCAGGAGGATTTTTTGGTTGGAGACAGGGGCTGAGAAGAGGGGGATATGCTGGGGGAACTTTCCATCGAGGAATTTGTCATGGGGGAAGAAAATTTCCATGAAGGGAGCGCAGGATTTACTAGCATTACTTAAAAAAAAACAATGAAAAAATAAATATGAAAAAGTTTTTTCAGCTGGAAGTAAGCAGCAGCATTAAAACTTAAAACGAACAGAAATTGTTACCCATATAAGGGGCTCACCTCCTCCTAATACCTCGCTCTTTACGCTAAAGTATTTTTAGTAATTTCAACTATTTATTCTGCGGCTTTTGTGATTCAGGGGTCATTCTTAATGAATTGGGACAAATTTAAGCTTTAGTGTAAAGAGCGAGGTACTGACGAGGGGGAGAACCCCCTCATATATGTAATAAAAACATGAGAATACAAAAGTTCTTTACGTAAGCTGATTTCTAAGTTACGTATATCTTTTAATTATAAAAAGATTCGTAAAAAAATAAAAGTTCTAGTTGCCTTTTTAATTAACCGAAAATCGGAGGGAAACTAGGCTTCCTCTCCTGCTCTTTTTTTCTCAAAATCATTCGATCAAAATTATGAGAAAGCCATTTAGCCAAAAAAAATAAATATACAAATTTTTTTTTAATTATTCCTCTGCGGAGAGCCAAAATCAAAACATGCATTGATTCAAAAACGTTCAGAAATTAAATAAAAAAAATAAGTTTTTAAATGAAATTAAGGAGCGACATTAAAACTTAAAACGAACAGAAATTACTTCGTATATGAAAGCGGCTTTTCCTTCTCAACGCCCCGCTCTTTACGCTAAAGATTTTTACTGTTTTAAAATGTAGAGTTAAGAGAAAAAGCGAAACTTTAGCGTAAAGAGCGGGGCGTTGAGAAGGAAAAGCCCCTTTCATATACGGAGTAATTTCTGTTCGTTTTAAGTTTTAATGTCGCTCCTTACTTTCATTACATAAAAAAAAACTAGTTTTTTTTAACTGAAAGTAAGGAGCGACATTAAAACTTAGAACGAACAGAAATTACTCCGTATATGAAATAGATTTTTCCCTCCGCAATCCCTCGCTCTTTACGCTAAAGCTTTTAATTGTTTTAAAAAGCAGAATTGTGGCAAAGAGTCAAACTTTAGCGTAAAGAGCGAGGGATTGCGGAGGGAACAATTTATTTCATATACGGAGTTATTTCTGTTCGTTCTAAGTTTTAATCTCGCTCCTTACTTTCAGTTAAAAAAAACTAGTTTTTTTTTTTATGTAATTTCTGAACGTTTTTGAATTAATGCATGTTTGATTTTGACTCTCCACACGTAAACTATTCAAATGAAATTTGCATATTAATTCCTTTTTTGGCTAAATGGCTTTCTCTTAGTTTTGATCATACGATTTTGAGAAATATGGGATGGGGAAGGAGGCCTAGTTGCCATGCAATTTTTCCGTTACATAAAAAGGCAACTATTAATTTTAATTTTAACGAATTTTTTTATTAGCAAAAAATATACGTAACTTTAGAATTAACTTACGTAACAAACTTTTATATTCTTTAATTATTATTATGTATATGAGGGGGTTTGTACCCTCGTTAATACCTCGTTCTTTACACTAAATCGTAAGTTTTGTCCCAATTCTTTAAGAATGACCCCTGAATCAGAAAGGCCGTAGAATAAATAGTTGAAATTACTAAAAATACTTTAGCATAAAGAGCGAGGTATTTATCTCCTCCTAAATACCTCGCTCTTTATGCTAAAGTATTTTTAGAACCCCTCATATGCGTAATAATCTCTGTTCGTTTTAAGTTTCAATGCTGCTTCTTCCTTTCATTTGAAAAAACGTTTTCATGTTAATTTTTCATTGTTTCCTTATAGTAATGCTAGAGAATCCTGCGCCCTTTTCATTGAATTTTTCTTCCCCCATGACAGATTCTTCCAAGGAAAGATCCTCCAACATAGCCCCCTCTCCTCAGCGCCACCCCCAAACAAAATAAAATCCCCCTGAAAACGTCTGTACACTTCCCAATAACCATTACTATATGTAAACACTGGTCAAAGTTTGTAACTTGCAGCCCCTCCCCCAGGGATTGTTGGGGAGTAAGTCATCCCCAAAGACATAGTTATTATGGTTTTCAACTATGCTGAACAAAATGGCTATCTCAAAATTTTGATCCGTTGACTTTGGGAAAAAAATGAGCGTGGGAGGGGGCCTAGATGCCCTCCAATTTTTTTGGTCACTTAAAAAGGGCACTATAACTTTTCATTTCCGTTAGAATGATCCCTCTTGCGACATTCTAGGACCACTTGGTCGATACGATGACCCCTGGGGAAAAGAAAAAAAAAAACAAACAAACAAATAAACACGCACCCGTGATTTGTCTTCTGGCAAAAAATACAAAATTCCACATTTTTGTAGATAGGAGCTTGAAACTTCTACAGTAGGGTTCTCTGATACGCTGAATCTGATGGTGTCATTTTCGCTAAGATCCTACGACTTTTAGGGGGTGTTTCCCCCTATTTTCCTAAATGGGGCAAATTTTCTCAGGCTCGTAACTTTTGATGGGTAAGACTAAACTTGATGAAACTTATATATTTAAAATCAGCATTAAAATGCGATTCTTTTGATGTAACTATTGACATCAAAATTCAATTTTTTAGAGTTTTGGTTACTATTGAGCCGGGTCGCTCCTTACTACAGTTCGTTACCACGAACTGTTTGATTTAAAAAACTTATTTTTTTATTCAATATCATGAAGAGAACAGGCAAGCCTAGTTAATGTAAAAATTTCAAAAATGTTTTGTACTTCCTGTTTCACAACGTTTGACCAGGTTACATTTTTTCCTGATATCTAAGGTTCCTTTATTCCCTAAAATCTATCAGTTCAAGATTAGATTAAATAAAATAAACGACTTTTTTTTAAATGAAAGTAAGGAGCCATATTATTAAAACTTAAAACGAACAGGAATTACTCCGTATATGAAAGGGGCTTTTCCTCCTCAACGCCTCGCTCTTTACGCTAAAGTTTGACTCTTTCTCTTAACTCTACTTCTTAAAACAGCAAAAAACTTTAGCGTAAAGAGCGGGGCGTTGAGGAGGAAAACCCCCTTTCATATACGGAGTAATTTCTGTTCGTTCTAAGTTTTGATGTCGCTCCTTACTTTCTTAAAAAAAAACTTTTTTTTATTTAATTTCTGGACATTTTTTAATTAGTGCATGTTTTGATCTTAGCTCTCCGCACATAAATAATTAAAACGAAATTTGCATATTAATTTTTTTTTTTTGGCTAAATGGCTTTCTCATAGTTTTAATCGGAAGATTTTGAGAAAAAAGGAAAGAGGGAGGAAGCCTAGTTGCCCTCCAATTTTTTGATTACTCAAAAGGCAACTAGAACTTTTAATTTTTTTACGAACATTTTCATTAGTAAAAAATATACGTAATTTACGAATTAGCTTACGTAACGAACTTCTATATTCGTATGTTTTTATTGCGCATATGAGGGAATTCACCCCTCGTCGATACCTCGCTCTTTACACTAAAGCTTAAATTCTGTCCCAATTCCTTAAGAATGACCCTTGAACCACAAAGGCCGTAGAATAAATAGTTGAAATTACTAAAAATACTTTAACGTAAAGAGCGAGGTACTACGAGGAGGTAAACCCCTCATAGGCGCAATAATTTTTGCTCGTTTTAAGATTTAATGCTGCTCCTCACTTTCAGTAGAAAAAAACTTTTCATATTTATTTTTCGTTGTTTTTTAAATAATGCTCAAAAATCTTGCGCCCCCTTCATTGAAAGTCTCTCCCCCCAGGAGAAGCTTTTCCATGGAAAGATCCTCCTACGTAACCCCCCACCTCAACTCTCCCTCCCAAACCAAAAAGATCCCCCTGAAAACGTCCGTACACTTCCCAGTTACCATTACTATATGCAAACACAGGTCAAAGTTTGTAATTTGCAACCCCTTCCACGGGGACTGCGGGGGAGTAAGTCGTCCCCAAAGACATAGTTATTAGATTTTTCGACTATGGTGTATAAAATGGCCATCTCAGAATTTTGATCCGGTGACTTTGGGGAAAAAATGAGCGTGGGAGGGGGCCTAGGTACCCTCCAATTTTTTTGGGTCACTTAAAAACGGCACTAGAACATTTTAATTTCTATTAGAATGAGCCCTCTCGTGACATTCTAGGACCACTGGGTCGATACGATCACCCCTGGGGAAAAAAAAACAAAAAAAAACATCCGTGACTTGTCTTCGAGCATTTGTCTTCTGATACGCTGAATCTTGTGATGTGATTTGCGTTAAGATTGTATGACTTTTAGGGGGTGTTTTCTCCTATTTTCTAAAATGAGGCAAATTTTCTCAGGCTTGTAACTTTTGAGAGGTAAGATGTAATGGTTTTTGATGTAACTATTGGTATCAAAATTCAATTTTTTAGAGTTTCGGTTGCTATTGAGCCGGGTCGCTCCTTACTGCAGTTCGTTATTACGAACTGTTTGCTTTTCTTGTTTTAAACTTTCAAAAGTGGCCAAGAATACGCCCTCTACATTTTCAAATTGAACAGAAACGGAATCATTGAAAAATACAAAGTTACGTATGCAGTGAATATAATTTCCTGAATGAAAAAGAAAATAAGACTTAGTGCATTTAATAATAATTAAATAAAAAAAGAAAGTTTTTTAACTAAAAGTAAGGAGCTACATTAAAACTTAAAACGAACAGAAATTACTCCGTATATGTAAGTGGATTTTCCTCCTCAACGCCCCGCTCTTTACGCTAAAGTTTGACTCTTTTTCTTTACTTTACTCTTTAAAACAATAAAAAAAAACTTAGGAGCAAAGAGCGGGACGTTGAGGAGGAAAATCCCCTTACATATACGGAGTAATTTCTGTCCATTTTAAGTTTTAATGTCGCTCCTTACTTTCAATTAAAAACGTGTTTTTTTATTTAATTTTTGAACGTTTTTGAATAAATGAATGTTTTGATTTTGGCTCTCCGCAAATAAAAAAATTAAAATAAAATTTGCATATTAATTTTTTTTGGCTAAATGGCTTTCTCATAGTTTTAATCGGAAGATTTTGAAAAAAAGGAGTGGGGGAAGAGGCCTAGTTGCCCTCCAATTTTTTATTACTTAAAAAGGCAAATTGATATCAAAATTCTATTTTTCAGAGTTTTGGTTACTATTGAGTCGGGTCGCTCCTTACTATAGTTCGTTACCACGCACTGTTGGATATTTGTAATATAAGAAGATGGTCAAATTAGTGTCAGTTTGATAATTTAGGTCAGTAGAGATTAGGGAAGGGGGTGTCTGCTCCATGAATCATTTAATTTTTTGTACTTTTACTTCCAATATTCAATGGAAATTTCATTGATGCTCCAAATTCTCTTTTTTAATTGAAACGCTTAAGAAGCGCTAATAACGTCCTATTCTTCACGTATTTTATTTACTAGCCCGTAGATGTAGAATTGCTTCTAATTGTAATTAAAAAAAAAACAGTTTTTTCAACTGAAAGTAAGGTGCAACATTAAAACTTAAAATGAAAAGAAATTATTACGTATGTGATGAGGATGTCTCCTCCTCAATACCTTGATCTTCACGCTTTTGTTGTTTTTTTTATCTCTTTTAAAAAGCCTTCTTATTGTTCTAATTGAATAAACTTTGTGATCCAGGAGCCGTTCATGAAGAATTGAGACAAAAAAGGAAACTTTAGCGTAAAGAGCGAGGTATTAAGGGGGGACAACCCCCTTCATATACGTAAAAATTTCTGTTCGTTTTAAGTTTTAATGTTGCTCCTTACTTTCTGTTGAAAAAACTTTTTTTGTTTAATTTCTGGTCGTTCTTAAATGATGCCGGGAAATCTGGATCCCTCTTCACAGAAAGATCCTCTAGACAACTCGATCCCAGGAAAAATTTATCCCGGAGAATTACCATTAACATCTCCACATATAAAATTGAGTCGACAAAGAGAAAGCAAGACAAATGATAAGAAATCCGTATACGAATTCGGGCAAATTCCCCCACTGTAAAATTTCCCTTGAAAGAGTCACCCCCCACCCCCGGAAACTTACCTCCCAATGGAAAATTCTCGCCTTGGTAAATTTTCCAACAGGCAATTCACCCCCCCCCCCCAACCGAAAAATGTATTCTCAGGCAAATTTTCTCAGGCTTGTAGCCTTGGATGGGTAGAACTAAACTTAATGAATCTTCTATATTTGGAACCAACATAATAAGCCAATTCTTTTGATACATCTATTGATATCAACATTCCGTCATTTAGAGTTTTGGCTACTATTGAGCCGCGTAGCTCCTTACTTACTGTCCGTTACCACAAACTGTTTGATACCATACTGACTTCTCGTTATTTTCGTTTTTCTATATATTTCTTTCAACCAGCTCCTAAAAAAGAACTGAAATAAATGTACTAAGGATTATAACTGAAATTAGTCGCATTTCACGCACTGCCAGCGCTACTTGTGGGTCATTTATCTCTGTATCAGCATGCTGCATGAAATATCAGCTGCAAGTAGGATATATATATATATATATATATATATATATATATAATATATGTATATTTTTCTCACATTAGGAACTTTGTATGCACATATAGGCGGTGTCAAACTATGCTCTTTTTCTATGTTATAAGTCTCAACATGTAGTACTAGGGGACTGAGCTTCGCCTGGAGAGGGAATTTTAGACATAAAAGGGTATTCAGGTTACATTCTCTACGGGAATTGAACCCCCTAAACCCTGATTCACAGAAGAAACACTTATCTTTAATTTTTCTAGATTTTTTTTCCTCCCATTGGTGTCCCTGACAGGTCATAATTAATCCAAGGCTAGTGACATAATGCCGCCAAGCATTATTCATATGTTTTAAATATTCTTTATCTAACAATGTCCGGTGGGTAAGCTAATAATTTTAACTTTGAATTTCGATTAATTTGAAATAAATAATACGATCGTTATTCAAATGTATGGAAAATTTCCAGGGAGGAATTTTCCATGGAGGAGAATTTTCTCAGGAGTAAGGGGAATTTCCCAAGGAAAATTTCCGTTTTTTTTTAATTGGACAAGACCCTTTTTGGCTATTTTCATTTTAAGAAATGGAAAAGTAGTCCAAAGCAGTAATTTTGGTGCCATATAGCACTTTATGATCGCCTTATTAAGTTAAATTTATAAAAAGCCATTAGATATAAAAAATTGTTTATAAATAAGCCCATAATTAGCTCTCTGTGATGTCAATATGTCAGACCCAGCCATTTCATTCCAGTGATGTCACCCAAATTGCGATTTTAGGGTACCATATGGCACTTTATGACGGCTTTACCGAGCCAAATTAAAAAAAAAAAGCGACAAGATATAAGAAAGAGCTTTTAAACGAGCAGTTAAACAGTTCTCTATGCTGTTTCAGTGCTCTAACAGTAACAAAGAAGAACAAGAGCTAAGAGCTCATATAGCACTTGTGACGAGTCAAGAAAAGCTAAGAACCAAGAGCTCATATGGTATGAGCTCTAACAAAATTCTAAGAGTCAATAGATTGATTTAAAAGGAAAATCAGGGGCTTAATGCTGGTCAGGATTTAAAATAAGAGCTCTGAGTCACGATGTCCTTCTAAATATCAAAATTCATTAAGATCTGATCACCCACTCGTAAGTTATAAATACCTCATTTTTTCTAATTTTTCTTCTCCCTTTAGCCCCCCCAGATGGTCGAATCTGGGAAAACGACTTTATCAAGTCAATTTTTGCAGCTCCCCTGACACGCCTACCAATTTTCATCGTCCTAGCACCAAACTCGCCAAATCACTGAACCCCTCCCCCCAACTCCCCCAAAGAGAGTAGTCAAAATCAAGCGTCAAGGACATTTGCTTATTCTATCTACCAAGCTTCATCCCGATTCCTCCACTCCAAGTGTTTTCCAAGATCTCCCCCTCCAACTCCCCCCAGTGTCAAAAGATCTGGTCGGGATTTGAAATATGAGCTCTGAGACATGAATTCCTTCTAAATATCAAACTTCATTAAGATCTGATCACCTATTCGTAAGATAAAATTACCAAAATTTTCCCGTTTTCCAAGAATTCCGACTTCCCCCTCCAACTCCCACCAATGTCACAGGGTCTGGTCGGAATTTAAAATTAGAGCTTTAAAGCACAAGATATTTCTAAATATCAAATTTCATTAAGATCTGGTCACTCTTTGGTAAGTTACAAATACCTCAATTTTCAAAATTACCCCCCCCCCCAACTCCACCAAAGAGAGCAGATCCGGCCCGGTTATGTCAGTCACATGTCTTAGACAGGTTTTTATTCTTCCCTTCCAGTTTCATCCTGATCTCTCCGCTTTAAGTATTTTCTAAGATTTCCGGTCTCCCCCCCCCCAACTGCCCCCCCCAATGACGCTGAATCGGGTTGAGATTTAAAATAAGAGATCTGAGTTACGAGGTCCTTCTAAATATGATGTTTCATGAAGATCCGATCACTCCTTCGTAAGTTAAAAATACGTCATTTTTTTTCTAATTTTCAGAATCCCCCCCCAATATAGCGGATCCGTTCCAATTATGTAAATCAAGTATCTAAGACTTCTACTTACTTTTCCCACCAAGTTTCATCCCGATCCCTCCAATCTAAGCGTTTTCCGTGATTTTAGGTTCCCCCACCCCAAACTCCCCCAATGTCACCAGATCCGGCCGGGATTTAATTTTAGAGCTCTGAGACACGATATCCTTCTGATTGTCAAATTTCATTGAGATCCGATCACCCGTTCGTAAGTTAAAAATACCTCATTTTTTCTAATTTTTCAGAATTAACCCTCCCCACCAACTACCCCAAAGAGATCGGATCCGTTCCGGTTATGTCAATCATGTATCTAGGACTTGTGTTTATTTTTCCCACCAAGTTTCATCCCAATCCCTCCATTCTAAGTGTTTTCCAAGATTTTAGGTTTCCCCCTCCCAAATCCCCCCAATGTCACCAGATCCTGTCGGGATTTGAAATAACAGCTCTGAGGCGCGACTTTCTTCCAAACATCAAATTTCATTAAGATCTGATCGACCGTTCGTAAGTTAAAAATACTTCAATTTTTCTTTTTTTTTCCAAATTAAAGGGCCCCCCGCTCTCCCCCAGATCGTCAAATCGGGAAAACGACTATTTCTGATTTAATCTGGTCCGGTCCCTGGTACGCCTGCCAAATTTCATCGTCCTAGCTTACCCGGAAGTGCCTAAAGTAGCAAAACCGGGACCAACAGACCGACAGAATTTGCGATTGCTGTATGTCACTTGGTTAATACCAAGTCCCATAAAAAGCAGCAGAAAAAAAAGAGAATACATTAGTGCTGCCCATAGAAAATAAGTGATTTTCCCTCTTGTTCAAGGATGGAACTTGGAAGCTTACGCCCATGTTGGCGCAGCTCCGAAGCATTTGCTCAAGCATTTTTTTTCTTTTTTCTTTTTTTTTTTTTTGACGGAACATACCGCAGATGCCCCTCAGACTTGAATCTATTTAATACTTTAATACTTTTATTTATAAAAGTAAATGTGATTCCAATTTAATTGAAATAAAATTGTCTATTTCATATTTTATTCATATCTTCATATCTATTGTCTATTTCATATCTATTTCATATTTTATCTATTCAATGTGAAATAAAATTGGTCTTGCGAAATAATTGTTTCTCCCTGCACCCAACTATATATTGGGGAAAGTGACTGGAATAATAAACTACCAGTAATTAAGACCTTTGGATTTATTTCATGATACTACATATGATTAAGTCCTTAATTGAATTTACGCAAACAAATGAAGCGAAGTCCTGGCAGATAATCAGAAAGCTTCTACTCGCTAATCTTCCTAATGGGAAGTATATACAGACAGGAGAAAGATGCTTGTAAATTCCCTTAACGAATGTTGTTCGAGTCAACAATAAAATGGACCCCCTTGCTAATGAGCCAAATTGGAAATCGCCAATCTTATCTGCTCTGCCATTTAAAGTTGAAAAATTATGTCCCAGATTCCATAGCTGATACAGGGACAAGGTGAGCACACTTACTATTCCTTTTTTAAGCTCTTTACAAACAAAATAATCAATTCACTCACAAATGCGCCCCCTGACACTAAAACAATAAATTTATTGCTCCGTAATATTCAGGATATTTTTATTAATCAGTTTATCATGTTTTCTTCCATTGTTATACACTTTTAAAAATCATTTCTAATAATGATTTGGTAAATTACCCACTCAGCCACACATGGAGGTAAATTACAAACTAAAAACATAATCGGTTTAATATATGAGCTATAATGTATGACTAGATTGATTTAATGGAGATGTATCCCCCCCCCATCAGGAGGGAGGTACAACTGGGTTTAAATTGGTATGTATATTTTAGAAAGACAATAAGAAAAGGAAGTAAGTAAATCACCTTGTCCCTATGTCAGTTAGGGAACCTTGTATATATCAAACAGTTCGTGGTAACGAACTGTAGTAAGGAGCGACCCAGCTCAATAGTAAACGAAACTCTAAAAAACGGAATTTTGATAACAAAAAGTATATCAAAAGAATTGGATTTTTATGCTGATTTTAAATATATAAGTTTCATCAAATTTAGTCTTTGTCATCAAAAGTTACGAGCCTGAGAAAAGTTGCCTTATTTTGGAAAATAGGGGAAAACACCCTCTAAAAGTCATAGAATCTTAACGAAAATCACACCATCGCATTCAACGTATCAGACAACCCTATTTTAAAAGTTTCAAGCACCTATCTACAAAAATGTGGAACTTCGTATTTTTTGCCAGAAGACCGATCACGGGTGCGTGTTTTTTTTCCAGGGGTCATCGTATCGACCGAGTGGTCCTAGAATGTCGCAGGAGGGCTCATTCTAACGGAAATGAAAAGTTCTAGTCCCCTTTTTAAGTGATCAAAAAATTGAAGGGCACCTAAGCCCCCTCCCACACTCAGTTTTTCCCAAGACAACGGATAGGGCAAATAGGGGAAAACACCCCCCTAAAAGTCATAAAATCTTAACGAAAATCACACCATCGCATTCAACGTATCAGACAACCCTAATTTAAAAGTTTCAAGCACCTATCTACAAAAATGTGGAACTTCGTATTTTTTGCCAGAAGACTGATCACGGGTGCGTGTTTTTTTTTTTTTTTTTTTTTCAGGGGTCATCGTATCGACCGAGTGGTCCTAGAATGTCGCAAGAGGGCTCATTCTAACGGAAATGAAAAGTTCTAGTCCCCTTTTTAAGTGATCAAAAAATTGAAGGGCACCTAAGCCCCCTCCCACACTCAGTTTTTCCCAAGACAACGGATCAAAATTTTGAGATAGCCATTTTGTTCAGCATAGTCGAAAACCATAATAACTATGTCTTTGGGATGATTTACTCCCCCAAAGTCCCCGGGGGAGGGGCTGCAAGTTACAAACTTTGACCAGTATTTACATACAGTAATGGTTATTTGGAAGTATACAGATGTTTTTCAGGGGGGTTATTTGGTTTGGGGGGTTGATGGGAGGAGCTATGTGGGAGGATCTTTCCTTGAAAGAATATGTCATGGGGGAAGACAAATTCAATGAAGGGGGCGCAGGATTTTCTAGCATTATTATAAAAAAAACAATGAAGAAATGAATATGAAAAAGTTTTTTCAACTGAAAGTAAGGAGCAGCATTAAAACTTAAAAAAATGAGATTATTATGCATATGAGGGGTTCATCTCCTCCAAAATACCTTGCTCTTTACGCTAAAGTATTTTTAGTAATTTCAACTATTTATTCTGCGGCCTTTCTGATTCAGGGGTCATTCTTAAACAGTTGGGAAAAAATTTAAGCTTTAGTGTAAAGAATGAGGTATTAACGAGAGGACAAACCCCCTCATATACATAATAAAAATATAAGAATATAAAAGTTCATTACGTAAGTTAATTCTTAAGTTACGTATATTTTTTACTAGTAAAAACGTTTGTTAAAAATTAAAAGTTCTGGTTGCCTTTTCAAGTAACCGAAAAATTGGAGGGCAACTAGGTCTCCTCCCCCACCCTTTTTTTCTGAAAATCGTCCGATCAAAACTAAGAGAAAGCTATTAGCCAAAAAAAGAATTAATATGCAAATTTCATTTTAATAATTTGTGTGCGGAGAGCCAAAATCAAACCTGCATTAATTCAAAAACGTTCAGAAATTAAATAAAAAAACTAGTCTTTTCAACTGAAAGTAAGGAGCGACATTAAAACTTATAACGAACAGAAATTACTCCGTGTATGAAAGGGGCTGTTCCCTTCTCAACGCCCCGCTCTTTAAGCTAAAGTTTTTTACTGTTTAATAAAGTAGAATTGAGAGAAAGAGTCAAACTTTAGTATAAAGAGCGGGGGTTTGAGAAGGGGACAGCCCCTTTCATACACGGAGTAATTTTTGTTCGTTTTAAGTTTTAATGTTGCTCCTTACTTTCAGTTAAAAAACCTAGTTTTTTTATTTAATTTACTTTTAAAACGTCTTATCCTATATACTATGGAATTGATTCTGTTTATGATGAGGGTTGTTATAAAGACTTAAGTTTTCATGGTTGCAGCGGTAGCTGCAACCTAGTAAAGAGCGAACCACAGCCCATAGTAGCCAAAAGTTAAAATATATACTTTTAGAGAAAACTACCTGTTGAAAAAAATTGTAAGCTAGCGCTAATTCAGGAATAGTAACTAATATTTCTGTTCTTCTTAAAAGTAAAGGTTAGTTGCGAAAAGAAATTTATGAAGATTTAAAAAAGCCTGAGACACCTTGAAAATGGCGTCAGATCAAAATAAAATTGTACATTTGGGATCAGCATGGTCGAAAAACTTTTAATGAGAATTACAGTTCCCCTCCTTGAACAACAAGGAAAATCACTTTTTTGCATAGGTTGCACTGATCTGTCTCCCGTTTTTTTTTGTTTTTTTTTTAGCAGGGCTAAGGGATGGCCAGAACATCATAGAGAGATGTGTAATGGCTCATTTGAACGGAAATTAAATTCTCTAGTGCCCTTTTTAGTGACCAAAAAGATTGGAGGGCAACTAGCCCCCCTCCCCTTAAGGCCTTCTCCCTGCGAAGTCATCCAATCAAAATTTAAGATGGCCATTTTGTTTTACATAGTTAAAATGTCCAATATTTATGGTTTTGGTGATGATATAACCCTCCATTGTCTCTGGGGAAAAGGTTGTACGCTGTATTTGTATCGGACGAATCAATATCTCCCGTACCGATATGCCAGTATTTTTGTTGGGCGTATTTGTTTTTGGCAGGTATTGGGATCGGGCATATCAGTAACGGTTGTTTTTTTTTATCATAGTTTTCCAATATTTCTAACGTTTTCTATGGTTTCCCAATATTTGAAAACAAATTTGTCCAAGATCCCCTAAGAAACGACATCGGATGAAATTAAAAGTGAGCCATTCGAATAAACATGGTCAGAAACCATGTATAAGAGGATCCAAGGAGACCCGGGGTTCTCCCAAGATTTATTGGCGCCCTAAATCCATTTTTTTCTTTTTTAATTAAACTTCTCAATTTTGTCAATTGTTAGCGCCCAGGTCCCACCTCCTCCTTCCCCCGATATTTTGCTCTAGATCCGCCTATTTACAGAAGAATTGGCATCTATTTACAGAAGAATTGCCGTCCTTAATCTTGAACAATTAAAATCACTTATGGAAAAACGCTCTGATATAGAAATCTTGGATACAGTTTATCACAGTTTACGCCTAGCTTATATATATATCATAAACCTAAGGGCACGATCTAACAAAATTGTATTTGGTGAAAATACTATTTGTTTCCTGAACAAGTTGAAACTTTTTAAGGTAAGAACATCATAGTTGCAGCGGTAGCTGGAACCTAGTAATGACCGAACCACAGCCCATAGCAACCAAAAGTTAAAAAATACGCCTAGGAAAAAACTACCTAGTGAAAAAAAAAAATCTGACACTGATTCAGGAATGGTAACAACTATTTTACTTCTTCTTAAAAGTAAAAGTTTATTGAGAAAATAAATTAATGGTTATTTCCAAAAACAGTCTGAAACCCCTCAAAAATGGCTTCAGATCAAAATGAAAATTCTACCATTGCAGTCAGTACGGTCGAAAACTTTGTTTTGGGAAATTATAAACCCCTCCTTGAACAACAAGGAAAATGACTTTTTATATGGGTAGCAGTAACCTGTCTCCCATCTGTTTTTTCTAGCAAGGCTAGGGGCTGACCAGATCATAGAGAGACGTGTAATGGCTCATTCAAACGAAAACTGAATTTTTAGTGCCCTTTTTAAGTGACCAAAAAGATTAAAGGGCAACTAGCCCCCCTCCCCTCAACGTCATCCAATCACAATTTGAGACAGACATTTTGTTCAACATAGTTCAAAAGTATAATATCTTTGGCTTTGGTGATGATATGACCTTCCATATCTCTAGGGAAAGGACTGCACACTGAATCGGTATTGGAAGTATTGATATCACGGGTATCGGTATTGCTGTATTGCTATTGGGCGTATTGGTATCGCAGGTATCTCGATATATTTTTAATAGCGCATATAAAAGATATTGCTCATATGTAAGTCCTTCCTATAAATTCGACCGTCAGCAAGTTCCAAATGACACTTAAAACGGCACTTTTGGTGCCATATGTCAAGTGGAAAAGCTGGGGCTAGTGGACTACCAGAGCAAACACTTGTGATGTCACTTCTTAAGCAGAAAACCTTGGAAGTATAAAACGATATCATCGTTGTAATAATTGTGGTCCAAAGCCCTTAACTGGAGGTTTGCAAGAACACCTCTCTTATGGTTCTCCTCCAAGCACCCTTAATAAGCTACGCAATTAAGGTACAAGCACTAATATATCAAATTAGATTATTAGAGCCAAGGTTCTGTAAGTACAGCGTTCGACTTCGAATTAGAGCGTCTTGTGTTTGATTCCTGCTTGGGTGTTTTTTCAATCATGGTTTTTTCCCTTCTGTACGATAATTTTCAGATAATTTCACTGTTTTTATAAATGTGATCCACTCATTTTTAAAGCATGTCCCAGGAAGGTATTTGGTCAAGCATTTTCATTCAAAAGGGAATAGAGGTCATCCAGTTCATGGTTTGCAACGACATTCCGAGTAGATCAATTAATCTATATCCCAACGAATGGCGTAATTTTGTCAAAATCCTGTGGGGGGAGGGTCAAAGTTGAACCAATTTTCTCAAATCAAGTGAAAATGACAGAGACAACGGAAAAACTAGCAATAAAAAGTATATAGCAATATAGTAATAAAAAGGTAAAGATGTAATAAAGAAAACTTCACTGTTTCAGTGGATGCTTGAATTATACACGCTTATCTTAGTTTTGACAACATTTCTGGAGAAACTAAATTTCAGCTGGGAAGGAGTGGGGAGAGCAAACTGGGGTGTGTAGGAAAACTGAAGTTTTAGAGCAGAAGTTGCCTCCTCTGTCCCATAGCAAGTGACGCCTCCGACACCAGCCCCTTGCCACTTAGTGGTTGAAGAAGTGTAGGCATGTGGTTCTGGAACCACTCAAAGTTGTATATTAAAAGAAGGATTACTTAGTGTTATACTTACTTTTTCAAATTATTTTCTTGACAATTCCACCATAATGTTCTCTCCATACGTAAGATTGTCCATCCAAATTGGAAGAAAGACAAATGAAAACAGTTCTGTAGGAAATTCAAATCATTCTTCCCAAAATTTTGAAATGAAAACAAGCTTAGTCTATTAAACAAATTATCGTATCCACACAGGACATGATCTTTTTTGAAATTTCCACTTGTTTCTGAATAATGAGTGGCTTTTTATTTAGGGAGGTCAAATGAATCTAAGCCTAAAGGCACATTTCTTTTGAAAAAACAAAAAAAATTCTGCAAGTATGTCGATATACAAACATGTCCGCTCAGTTAAATTATTTTGTCGAAGCTACTCGCCTGGAGCTACTTTCTTAAGTGTGACTAAATCTATTTTTTTTTTAAACAAAGAATTAAAGATATGTTTCTTCTTTTTTCCCTTTTTTTACAAAAAGAAACAACACTATGTTTTGATTTTTTTTTCGCTCTAAAATTACTTGTTCCTTCAATTCTTGTACGACTTCTTAGTTCGGCTCCTTAATAAGGGCTGAGGTGTCTTATCTCCACTAGATTGGAGGTAATTAAAAAATATATAAAAAAAAGTGTTCAACTGAAACTAAGGATAGTTCAGTTGAACATAAGGTATGTTCAACTGAAACATTAAAACTTAAAACAAACAGAAATTATTCCGTATAAATAAAAAAAAATCATAGCGACGATGTTTCTAAATTAAATTTTAATCAAAAATGAGCATAGATTAATTAAAAAAAAAGTTTTTCCAAGGGAAGTAAAGAGCGAAGTTGAAACTTAAAATGAACAAAATTCTTACTTCACATCCGATCTAACATATTAATAAAACTAATGCAAATAAATCAACTGGTGATATTTCCTCATGTTATTAGGATTACAGAAATCTAACGCTTTACTGAAAGCACAAAAGCCAAGCATAAAAAAGAGTAATATTGAATAGGAGTCAAAAGTAAATACGTAGCCACGCGATAACAAACTAATCAACATGAGTGAAATAAAAGAAATCATGTTTACTAAGTATGAATTTTAGTTCTTTGTTTATTATTCTTTTGGAGTGGGTGGTGTAAATAAATAATTCAGTAATGTGTTATGGCCTCTGGGGTTATGATTTTATTAGTATTGTTGAATTTGTTTGTTAAAAGGCTTGTGGTGCCGATTAGGTCGTACTATTGGTTTTATAAATATTTTTTTTCTTTGTCTTGTATTATTTTCTATTTTATTTTTGCAACACCCCTCGGACAAGTTTTTTACTTCTCGGAGTGGCTGTTATTACTGTTTTTGTTTTGGTTTAATAATAAACTTGCTCTCTCTCTCAGTGAAAAAAAAAACGCTTTTCATAGTCCTAGAGGAGCTGTGATATCAGTAACTTTCAGTATACAATTAAATAAAAAAAACGAGTTTTTTTAACTGAAAGTAAGGAGCGACATTAAAACTTAAAACGCACAGAAATTACTTCGTATATGAAAGAGGCTGCTTCCTCATCAACGCCCTGCTCTTTACGCTAAAGTTTGACTCTTTCTCTCAATTCTTCTTTTTAAAACAGTAAAAAACTTTAGCGAAAAGAGCGGGGCATTGATGAGGAAGCAGCCTCTTTCATATACGAAGTAATTTCTGTGCGTTTTAAGTTTTAATGTCGCTCCTTACTTTCAGTTAAAAAAACTCGTTTTTTTTATTTAGTTTCTGAACGTTTTTGAATCAATGCATGTTTTGATTTTGGCTCTCCGCAGAGGAATAATCAAAACGGAATTTTGCATATTTTTTGGGGGGGGGGCTAAATGGCTTTCTCATAATTTTGATCGAATGATTTTGAGAAAAAAAGAGCGGGGGCGAAGCCTAGTTGCCCTCCGATTTTTTGGTTAATTAAAAAGGCAACTAGAACTTTTAATTTTTTACGAATCTTTTTATTGGTAAAAGATTTACGTAACTTATAAATTAGCTTACGTAAAGAAATTTTGTATTCTCATGTTTTTATTACATATATGAGGGGATTCGCCCCATCGTCAGTACCTCGCTCTTTACACTAAAGCTTAAATTTTATCCCAATTCATTAAGAATGACCCCTGAATCACAAAAGCCGTAGAATAAATTGTTGAAATTACTAAAAATACTTTAGCGTAAAGAGCTAGGTATCATAAGGAGGTGAGCCCCTTATATGGGTAATAATTTCTGTTTGTTTTAAGTTTTATTGCTGTTCCTTACTTCCAGGTGAAAAAGCTTTTTCACATTTATTTTTTAATTTTTTTCTAAATAATGCTAGTAAATCCTGCTCTCCCTTCATGGAAGTTTTCTTCTCCCATGACAAATTCTCGATGGAAAGTTCCCCCAGCATATCCCCCTCTTCTCAACCCCTCCCCCAACCAAAAAAATCCTCCTGAAAACGCCTGTATACTTCCCAATAATCATTACTATATGTAAGCACAGGTCAAAGTTTGTAACTTGTTGCCCCTCCCACGGGGACTGTGGGGGAGTAAGTCGTCCCCAAAGACATAGTTATAAGGTTTTTCGACTACGCTGAATAAAAAGGCTATCTCAGAATTTTGATCCGTTGACTTTGGGAAAATAATTAGCGTAGGAGGGGGCCTAGGTGCCCTCCAATTTTTTTGGTCACTTAAAAAGGGCACTAGAACTTTTCATTTCCGTTAGAATGAGCCCTCTTGCAACATTCTAGGACATCTGGGTCGATACGATCACCCCTGGGGAAAAAAAAACAAAAACAAAAAAACAAATTAACACGCATCCGTGATCTGCCTTCTGGCAAAAAATGCAAAATTCCACATTTTTGTAGATAGGAGCTCGAAACTTCCACAATAGGGTTCTCTGATACGCTGAATCTGATGGTGTGATTTTCGTTAAGATTCTATGACTTTTAGGGGGTGTTTCCCCCTATTTTCTAAAATAACGCAAATTTTCTCAGGCTCGTAACTTTTGATGGGTAATACTAAACTTGATGAAACTTATATATTTAAAACCAGCATTAAAATGCGATTCTTTTGATATAGCTATTGGTATCAAAATTCCATTTTTTAGAGTTTTGGTTACTATTGAGCCGGGTCGCTCTTTACTACAGTTCGTTACCACGAACTGTTTGATTAAAATTATTTTAAAAACATAGGCATAATAAATAAACTTAAAGTCATTACACAGCATATAAAATACGGAATTGATATATCAGGTAACATCTCGGTCTCACCTAGTATTACTCGAAATGAAGTACATATCAACCGCACTATGAACTCTGGAAATTCAGTTATTTCTCTCTATAAAACGGAGAATTTTAAGTTATGATACAAATTCTAAAGCGAATATACAACCCTAATACTTATAAGATTCCTTCACTTTGAACTTGTCTACAGAATAATCACGAAATGTTCTTTTTAGATCCAAAACGACAGTCAATCATTGAACTGAGCTCATCGTGTAGATGTGATGCCAAATTAACGAAAAAATGGAGAGAGTAATAATCTAAATATGCTTTACTTTTATACTGTTAAATTTATACTGTTAAATTAATATTATAACTATACTTTATACTGTTAAATTGTCCTTAAAAAGTTTATTTCTACCGTACCAAAGCTCCTATATTGTTTTGTGTTTTCAGTAAAGCGCTAGTTTTCTGTAATCCTACAAACATAGGGAAATATCACCAGTTAATTTACTTGCATTAGTTTTATTGACATATGTTAGATAGGCTGAGAAGTAATAATTTTTGTTCGTTTTAAATTTCAACTTCGCTCTTTACTTCTCTTGGAAAAACTTTGCTTTAAAGAAATTTAATCTCTCACAGAATTAGAACTCTAAGCCACCTTCAAATACTTTAATTAGATTTTTTTACTTTAATTTCAATTCCCTCTCGTCAATTTATCACAGTTATTTTAGATTAACATCATATTGAAGTCATGCTTTTATTTCCATCATATTTTGTTAGAGACTTTTTATAATATTTCAACTTTATGATATTCTGACTTAATAAAAACAGATTCAATTAGGCAATTTTTTCTCAAAATACTGAATTATTTGTGCTTGGATCAGAACACAAACTATGTAGCTCTCCCTGGCGACAGGATCTGGCAGACTGCTGAATTCCACAGGTTACGGTTTTCGGTTAATGGGGCGACAATTTTAAGCCATGAAGGATCCCATCTGCAACCATGTCTCCGGAAGCCGCCAGTCGGCTTGAGGTCAGATTTGACACAGTTGAGCCAAATATTTTTTTTCCAAAATTTCAACTAAACAATATCTAAAATTTTCACCTGCTCATTTATTGATATCTACTTTGTAGAATTACATGACACTTTGAAATACAAGGGGGGCAACTGAATCGCAAAATATTAATTCTGACTGTAGTACATCATTTATAGGAAATATCGACAATAGTGGGGTTATACGGAATGATAATGTAATCAAACAGTTCGTGGTAACGAACTGTAGTAAGGAGCGACCCGGCTCAATAGTAACCAAAACTCTAAAAAATAGAATTTTGGTACCAACAGCTACATCAAAAGAATCGCATTTTAATGCTGATTTTAAATATGTAAGTTTCATCCAATTTAATCCAGTTTACCCATCAATAGTTACAAGCCTGAGAAAATTTGCCGTATTTTAGAAAATAGGGGAAACAATCCCTAAAGTCATAGAATCTTAACGGAAACAACACCATCAGATTCAGCGTATCAGAGAACCCTATTGTAGAAGTTGCAAGCTTATATCTACAAAAATGTGGAATTTTGTGTTTTTGCCAGAAGGCAGATCACGGATGCGTGTTTATTTGTTTGTTTGTTTTTATTTTTTTTTGTTTTTTTTTTTATTCCCCAGGGGTGATCGTATCGACCTAGTGGTCCGAGAATCTTACGAGAGGACTCATTCTAACAGAAATGAAAAGTTCTAGTTCCCTTTTTAAGTGACCAAAAAAATTGGAGGGCACCTAGGCCCCTCCCACGCTAATTATTTTCCAAACGTCACCGGATCAAAATTCTAAGATAGTCATTTTATTCAGCGCAGTCAAAAAACCTTATAACTATGTTTTTGGGGACAACTTACTCCCCCACAGTCCCCGTGGGAGGGGCCACAAGTTACAAGCTTTGACCAGTGCTTACATATAGTAATGGTTATTTGGAAGAGTACAGACGTTTTCTGTTTTTTTAGGTTGAGGGGGGGGGGGGTTGAGAAGGTGGGGATATGTTGGGGGAAATTTCCTTGAAGGAATTTGTCATGGGGGAAGAAAAGTTTCATGAAGGGATAGCAGGATTTTCTAGCATTATTTAAAAAAAATGAAAAAATAAATATGAAAAAGTTTTTTCAACTGAAAGTAAGGAGAAGCATTAAAACTTAAAACGAACAGAAATTATTACGTGTATGATGGGCTCACCTCCTCCTAATACCTCGCTCTTTACGATAAAGCATTTTTAGTAATTTCAACTATTTATTCTACGGCTTTTGTGATTCACGGGTAATTCTTAAGAAATTGGGACAAGATTTAAGCTTTAGTGTAAAAAGCAAGGTACTGACGAGGGGGTGAATCCCTTCATATACGTAATAAAAACATGAGAATTCAGAAGTTCGTTACGTAAGCTAATTTGTAAGTTACGTATATCTTTTACTAATAAACATTCATAAAAAATTAAAAGTTCTAGTTGCCTGTTTAAGTAGCCAAGAAATCGGAGGGCAACTAGGCCTCCTCCCCCGCTCCTTTTATCTCAAAATCACTCGATAAAAACTACGAGAAAGCCAATTAGCCAAAAAATAAATATACAAATTTCGTTTTAATTATTCATCTGCGGAGAGCCAAAACCAAAACATGTATTGATTCAAAAACGTTCAGAAATTAAATAAAAAAAAAAGTTTTATTAACGGGAAGTAAGGAGCGACATTAAAACTTAAAACGAACAAAAATTACTCCGTATATGAAAGGGATGCTTCCTCATCAACGCCCCGCACTTTACGCTAAAGTTTTTTACTGTTTTAAAAAGTAGAATTAAGAGAAATAGTCAAACTTTAGCGTAAAGAGCGGGGCGTTGATGAGGAAGCAGCCCTTTCATATACGAAGTAATTTCTGTTCGTTTTAAGTTTTAATGTCGCTCCTTACTTCCCGTTAAAGAAAACTTGTTTTTTTTTATTTAATTACAAATAAACGTCACAATGGGTGCCAACAATTGGAATAATGAGGAATAATAAGGTACATATCAATAAATCTTAAAATGAGTGAGTTTTCCACAAAGGTTCGTATCAAATTCAGATAAACAAAGTCCAAAAAAAGTTGCTTATAAGACACAAGCTTCCGAACTTAAATGACTTGGTCCTCTCTTTGTTGATTTTGTTAAGATCAAACCCTTGGAAAAGCTAAGAACACAATGTAAAACTTAGCTTAGAGAAGGAAAAAATTGATGTATTTTTGCAGTCATTTTTGACAACTTGATGTGACCCAACAACTACAATCAGATTTTGGAAACCTTTTCTTCAAAAAATAGCAAAAAAAAAACACACAAAATACGAAAGAAACAGAGCTTTGCTTAACTGCAGTAGTATCTCGGCTAATGCACGTTGGGCCTTGCGCACAATGCACAGCTGTGACTTAATTGATGAATACGCTGCAAAATATTGCGCTTCCATTCTACTGGTTCTTTCCCCTTTGAAAATGACAGCAAATTGACTTGGTTCATTTCAAAATCTTTCTCTTTGTGGTGAATATTGATGAGCTTTCAATACTTCTCGGCAAAATAGTTTTTCTATTTTTGATGGTTTTAAAAAATACATAACAGAAGTGAATAATTCTGCATTGTATTCAAGTATATATGTGGATGTTTCATTTTTGTAGTATTTGATACAACGATCAATTTTTGTTGTTTGACTTCACAAACTGCTTTTGGTTAATCAGTCTTCTTATTGCAGCTGAGTCTTTTACGGAAGAATGCAATATTCTTCTTTTCAAGTATGTCTTTCACCCGAGCACCTGAGAATGTCAAAGCTAAACCTTTCTCCTAAAAAAAAACGATATTAGCTTCAGATTCCTTTGGTCTATCTCCTAAACCTTTAATAATCTCATAATACCTTTTTTAGAAACTTCATTTTACTTCTGATTTTCTAAAATTTCGTCGACTTAATAGTAATTGGGTTTAGTTGCTTTGTTTGGCCTCTTGGGTCCTCAGCTACTTTAAAGAAACTTGCATAACCCCTCTATATTTCTCCAAGGGATCAAGTTGACTTCCTTTCCGGGGGATCTGATTGCCCGGAGACAATCAACAAAGATGAATGGAAAAGCAAGAGTTTGATTAATCCTTACTTGGCCAATTAAAGAGACTTGAACTTGTGTAATGAACTCAAACTTCGGCCCCACTTTGACCACGAAATCAAGAACTTGATGAAGCAGTACATACACTGCTGAGTTCATCTAGATGTTCATATATACTATAAAGTTTCACTTTTAAGAGAAGCAATTATGAGCTAAAAGTTGCATCTAATACTTCTTCCAAAATTGCAATTAAAATTAAACCAACAAGAGCTTAATTTGTATTACTCATTGTCTTGTGTGCACATTTCCTCTTTCTAAGTAGGTAGTAACTAAATTAGACATCAACTCTGTGCTTTATTAAATTAAAAAACAAGTTTTCTTCAAATGAAAGTAATGAGCAACATTAAGACTTAAAACAAATGTAAATTATTCCCTATGTAAAGAGGATTGCCCCTCCTCAACTCCTCACTCTTTATGCTAAAGTTTCCTAGTGCTTTAAAAAGCTTCTTATTCCAATTCAACAGCCCTTGTGGTTCAGCAGCTGCAATTAAAGATTTTGGCTAAAAAGTCTAAATTTGTAAATATTGAGGAGTTGAGGAGGGGACAGTCCTCCTCATATAAGGAATAATTTGTTCGTTTAAGTTTTAATGTTGCCCTTTACATTCATTTGAAAAAAATATATTTAATTTCTGATCGTTTTTGAAATCCTGCCTTAAAATCCCCCTCAATGGAAAATTTCCCCGGAAATTCCCTCACCTGAAACTAAAACCCTACCAACTTTGAGGATTCATTCCGTGGAAACTCCGCAGTAATTGAAAATCCCTCCCCCAGAAAATTTCCCCAGACTTTACCCCCTCGACAATTCTCGCCGTATGCATAGTTGAGCAGCCAAAGAGAAAGAAAGACAAATAAAAACAGTTTCGTGTATGAGTTCCGGAAAATTCCCCCTTTTCGTCCAACATTTCTCCTGAAAATTGAAAACCTGGGAATACCCCCCCCCCAAAAAAAAGAAATCCCTCCCACAGAAAATCTTCCCTCTCAAAAAAATTCTCCCAGAAAAAACATCTTCGGACAACTCCCTCCAAGAAAAATTTTCCCACGAATAAAATTGAGCAGCAAAGGAGATAGTAAGGTAGGTGAAAATATCTATGAGTATAAATTTCGGAAAAGAATTTTGAAAAAATTAACCCTCCTTACGTGGAAAATGTATCCAAGAAAACTTCCCGCCATAAGTGAAAACAGGGGGGATGGAAAATGGATTGGGCTTTACATAATTTGATATTTTTAACTCGTTTTCCTCAACTCACCGACTTTTTTCATGTATAATGATTTGTGCATGTATACTATCAGCTTTCTTATCAGTATTATGTAAAGTACAATCCGTCTTACACCCCCTCCTTTTCGCTTATAGTCATAAATTCTGGAGAAGAAAAACTTATTTTCTACTTTAGCAGTTCATTTTGAAAAGGAATTTATAAAAAATCATATTCATTATTTGTTCTTATTTTTTTTTTTTTGAGAAATCTGAAACTGCAATCAGATATTCAGATTGCGATCAAAATCAGGTACGCGAGTCCGTATCTTAGGATCTAGAATCGTAATATGTTGTTAATTCTTAAATATGTGCGAAAATATACATCGAAATTGTTAGCGTTCAATTGATATAAATGTGTTTGAACACAATACAGCAATATCCATGACACTCGTAATCTCTCAAATTCATCTTTAACAGCGAAATATTCCAAAAAGCTAATCTGTTTTGTTAACACCACGATCCCCCGCTACAAAAAGGTAATCTGTAAGCTCAGCCAGAGTCAATCGGTCAACCCAGCTCCGAACGAGCACCTAGAGAAATATGGGGGGAAACAGGGGAGCATTGGGTGATTTGCCCCGAACCATGCATCACTCCTGGCCGAAGGAAGAGAATGAAGAGATTGGTACCTGCAATACGCTAACCATTTGTTAGTACACGAAACAGTCTTTTTTAGTTTCTATTATGGTATTACAAGCTTTTAGCAAAGAGAAAAAGAAATATTACTTTCCTGTTATTTCCTGGTAAATGTTTTGCTTAAATATCATTGGTTTAAGCCTGTGAAGAGTTTTCATAAGCTATCATATTATTTATATGATCTGAAGCGCGCGTCAGAATAAGAAGCAAAATAACCCCATCCCCCTTTGAAAACCTGAGTGGTTCCCCTGTGCTCCTGTATGAAATTTTAAGCCAATTTAAGGAAATAAAACTTAAATTCAATCTGATTGGCTCTTCTTTGCAAAATTTAAGACGAGTAAAAAGAAAAAAAATTCTCTGAAATGATTTTCTACAAGTCGTCTTTATGTTTATCCGCGCTTTTAGGTAGCAACAGGAATTTTTAAGATATTTTCTGTTGATAAAAACCAATAGGATAATGACTAAAATTGGTGTGATGCTTACGTGGGTATAATATTTTCGTAAATCGGAAACACTGCACAGCGCAGTTTTTGGTCTATACAAGACAGCTTTATTGTTCTTCTTCTTTATGTGCAGCTTTTTATGCTGAATCTGAAAATACAATCATGATTTTCTCAACAGCACCAATTTCGAGCAACCGGCTTTTAAAGCTACATTTGTGAAGATTTGCTGCTTTGTTTTTTGGAGATATGTAAAAACTACAGTGATATTGGACTTTCCCTAAATGCTGAAAAATGTGATGTTTTGATTTTTAATGAAATAGATACGACTAGATCAGATAATATATCTATAGATCTGAATGGTACAGAAGTAAAGCCTTGTGTTAAGTTGAAATATCTTGGCCTTCCTATTGGAAAAAATCTGAAGAAAACTAGGCTATTGATGCTAGTAAGTATGGAAACGAAAATCCGTCGTGCATATGGTACAATTGTTAGTTCTCAGTTTCATTTGAATAGAGCCCATCTTGCGAGAATTAGCAATAGTGTCGTCCTGCCACATATTCTTTATTTAGTACCGTTTTACCCTATACTTAGTGAATCTGACCTTCTTAGGATTAAACACGTTTTCTTCAAATTTGCTATGTTTCTGTTGCGAGTTCCTCCGTGGACCCGCAACTCCTATTTGATGAAAAAATATAGCTTGTCTGACCCGTGTGCTATGTTAGCTGAGCTGAATGTACACATGTACAATAAGCAAACCGGCCATGAATGGCAAAATGTTGTTCTTTGACGTGGAATTATTTTTGTTTGTATTTTAGAATGTAATTACGATATGTTGTTTCTTTCTTCTTTTTTTTCCTTTTTTTTTTCAATGTACTCCATCACTTCATTATTTCGTATGATGGGTTACAAATAAATACATACATACATACATTAAAGGTTAACAAAATTATACAGGAACGTCCGAGTTTCCATAGTAAAACAATTAATAACAAATTTCCCAAAAATCATAAATTTTTCATTGCCATTTCTTAGTTCTTTTATCTGTTCAAAACGCAAAGAAGCTGCAAAAACTATTCAATATTTTCCATGTAACATCCCTATTTTTTTTTCTTATTTGAAACCCTCCTTCACACAATAAACTCTTTAGGATTTGTCTGCTGGTGACACCCATTCGGTGGCGGTTCAAGATATAGCTTCAAGATAATTCTCACACCCATCTGATGTCACAACCCATTGCCGTATCCAGGGGGGTTGGGTGTTTTAACCCTCCCTCCACCTGGGATGTTTGTCAGACTCGTAAAGACGTAACAAAATAAATGTGAACACATTTTTGATGCATTTTCTTAAGTTTTTTTGTCCCGCCCCCTCGAGAAAAATCCTGGATACGGCCCTGTCACTACTCTATATCACATCGTAGGATGTCATGGCCATTGGCATGTACTCTCGAACGTAATGCTTTAATGTCGTTCCTCTAAATATGAATAAACGAGCGCAAGCATAAGCATATCAGTTTGTCTTATGGTTTCAAATTCTTAGCAATAGTCTAGTAAATGATGCTCAGAAGCAGGTGTGAATCGAAGAGCAGGCAATTTCAAAGACATCTCTAATCCCCAGTGCTAACTGCTTCTCACGATAGGATTAATTTCACAATCTCGTAGCATCTAATAGAAACATCTGCGTAACTCCTAAATTCCGTCATTGAGATACGCCTTAACGCTTTTTAAATTAATTCGAAGCCTAATTTTAGCCATGAAATCATTTTTTTCATTTTTAGCTTTTAAGATTTTTAAGCCATGAAATCAGTTTTTTTAAAGTTTGAAATCAAGTTTCAGCCATGAATAAGTTTTAGCGTTTATGATTTATTTTTTTTTTGCTTATTTTATATCAAAAAGTTGGATTTATCAAAGATTTTCTTTAGTTATCTTAGTCAGTTATTTATAACTACAAATAAAAGTTATTGCTTAATTATTAATATAGGATATATTGGGTTTTAATATAGGATATTAGGATAAAATAGGATATTATCCTAGGATATTACATTAATACATGATATATTGAATATTATCACAAATAGTAATATAGAATTGTGTGGATGTTTTCTTTCATCCAAGATGAAAAAAGAAATGGGCGTAAAAAAAACCCTTAGCTACATACATTATCCAAATTTGGAGAAAGAATGGCTCTTTACATGGATTTTGAGTGGTCCAAAGACAAGATGGATATTGAAATTCCTGTGAAATTGACATGGTTTTCCAGATCCATTCACTTGAAAGCGAATGAATAGAGTTCATCAGACTAATCATGTGGGGAAGTAAAGCTGCCGCTATATTCCTTGCTTTCGGGGAATATGGTGGGAACCTCAGTTTTTTTGTTCATCTTTAGATTCATCACATATCTTCCGTCCTATCTTTCATGGTGCTAAAAAAATCATTCATGGTTAAAAACACATACAATAATACGCTATACTATCAGAGGTAAGAGAAAGAGTCAAACTTTAGCGTAAAGAGCGGGGCGTTGAGGAAGAAAAGCCCCTTTCATATACGGAGTAATTTCTGTTCGTTTTAAGTTTTAATGTTGCTCCTTACTTTCATTTAAAAAAACTTGTTTTTTTCTATTTAATTCTCCCAAAGGCTCCTGGGCCTGTATGGCTCCTTGGACTTGAAATGTCACAGATCAACTTTTTGCCTAGGCCCCTTAGAATTACGTATAATAAAGTTCGTTTTAAAGGAATCAACAGAGAGGCTTTCAAAAAAAGAAAAGAAAAAAGATTAAAAAGAATTCCTGAAAACAAACAGAACTTTGAAGCTAGAATTCCAAGCTAGGGTGGGCAGGTAGGTGTCATCATTACCTTTCTCCTCCTTAATACAGTTTTTTTTTCTGTATATCAACCCTTTTAGATATATTGTTCGTTATAAATTCATTGGCTGAGAGTACATCGCTTTAAGTTCCAAGCCTATAAGACACCAGGAAGATAATTTGTGCGCCTTAATTCTTTTTGGAAGAAATGCGCTTTGATGTTCTCTTGACCCAAGGATAGATTCCCTGTAAGTTTGAATCCGATGAAAATTTCTTCCTCGTCATAAAAAAGTGCCAGAACGCCTTTTGGCTTGAATTAAATTAGAAAACAGCAAGTTTTCTCAAGCGAAAGTAAGGAGCAACGTTAGAACTTAAAACGAACAGAAGTTATTCCGTATATGAGGTTGGTTACCCACTTTCAATACCTCGCTATTCGTACTAAAGTATTCTAGAACTTTAAAAAGTTTCGCATTTTAATTAAACGACCCTTGTGTTTCAGAAGTCGTTCTTAAAGAATTGGAGCAAAAAGTCAAACTTTAGCGTAAAGAGCGAGTTACCGAGAGGGGGCACTAAAAACAAAAAATCTCACCCCCCACGAAAAATTATTCCAGTAGAAAATGCCCTAAAATATAAATTAATCCCCTCCCCCTTCCAAAAATAATGTCTATATACTCCCCAATAACAAATACTATACGTAAACAGTGCACCGTACACAAATTTGTTTGAGATTCAACAGAAATTGTTTATAATGTTTATCCACAAAATATTCGGAATTTCAACAGCTGAAAATCGTTGGAATCAAACAGTACGTGGTAACGAATTGTAAGTAAGGAACGAAGCGGCTCAATGGTAACCGAAACTCTAAAACACGGAATTTTGATATCAATAGATATATCAAAAGAATCGGCTCATTATACTGATTTTAAATGTATAAGTTTCATTAAGTTTAGTCTTTTTCAGTTAGTCTTTTTTAAATATATTAAGTGAGAAAATTTGCCTGATTTCCGAAAAATGGGGGAAATATCCTCTAAAAGTACTAAAATCTTAATGAAATTCACACCATCAGATTCAGCGAATCAAAAAACCCAACTGTAGTGGTTTCAAACTCCTATCTGCAAATATGTGGAATTTTGTATTTTTGGTCAGAACTAAGATCACGGATGCGTGTTTATTTGTTTGTTTTTCCCAACCGAAAATATAACAGTTCAAAATAGGGATAAAACCTTTTAATTGACAGTGAAACAAATACAAATATTTTAACTAGATATTTCGGACACATATACAGTGTCCATCATCAACAGTAAAACTCCTGAGGATTTGCTGTTGATGATGTAAACTCCTTGAGTTTTACCGTTGATGACGGACACTGTATATGCGTCCGAAATATCCAGTTAAAAACCTTTATATTTGTTTCACTGTCAATTAAAAGGTTTCATCCCTATTTTGAACTACATCTTAGATACCAATATACAGTTTTGAGAACTCGATTTATTTTTGGAACACAATGCGCGGTAGCGATTCTAGCGACTGGAGACATTTTTTCATATTGGTATCTAAGCTGTGCCTCCCATGCATTTTCACCAGGTATGCAACAAAACAAAATTGCGTTCCCGCCTATGGTGTTGTAGTACGATCTACGCGTTGGAGTGCGGGCTTGGAGGAGGCGCCAAGTACAGAGCTCTGTACCAAAAGCTTCTAATGGGCAAGATAGGAGTTTTCATAATTGTATATTGGTATTGTGTTTTGAACTGTTATATTTTCGTCATGGAAAGGCAGTGTGGTCTTCGAAGTTATCTATTGTTTTTCCCAGGGGTGATCGTATCGACCCAGTGGTCCTAGAATATCGGGAGAGAGCTCATTTGAATGGAAATTAGAAGTTCTAGTGCCCTTTTTGACTGACCAAAAAGATTGGAGGGCTACCTGGCCCCCTCCCCTGCCACTTTTTCCCAAAGTCGTCCGATCTTATTTTTGAGATAGCCATTTTGCTCATCATAGTTGAAAAGCCCAATAACTATGCCTCTGAATATAAACTGACCCCCCAAAGTCCCCGGAGAGAGGTTTTTAAGTCACAAAATTTGCTCATTTTTTACATATAGTTTTTGTTATTGTGAAGTATGTATACATTTTCGGGTGGAGGGATTTTTTGCTGGGGTTTTTTCAAGGGGGAATTTTCTATGGGGAGGGGAGTTTCCAGGGGTTGAATTTGTCAGGGAAAATTATAAACTGGGGGATTTTGCCAGAATTCCTATACAAAATTCTTTTAAAATGTCTTGCTTTCTCTTTTACGCCTCAATTTTACGCGTGGTGTTGCTAAGGGTATTTGTATGGACTAAAGTTTCACCGGGATTGAATTGTCTAGAAGATATTTCCGTGGGGAGGAAGATTTCCTCTTAGACGTGGGGCCAGATTTACTGAGCGATCAGAAATAAAAAAAAACTATTTTTTTCAACTGAAAGTAAGGGGCTGCATTAAAACTCAAAACGAACAGAAATTATTACGTGTATGAAGGGGCTTGTGCCTCCTCAATACCTCGCTAAAGTTTGAATTTTATCCCAATTCCTTAAGAACGACTCCTGAAACAGAAGGGTCGTTTAATTAGAACAATAGGAAGCTTTTTTAAGTACTAAATAATTTAGCGTAAAGAAGGAGGTGATGAGGAGGGGGCAATCTCTCTTATACACGTAATAATTTCTTTTCGTTTTAAGTTTTAATGTTGCTCCTTACTTTCAGTTGAATTTTTTTTTAATTTACTTGAATATTTAAGGCCTTGCTGAAGTTCCCCAATCCATTATTGAATTTTCACCTTGTTCAGAAAAAAAAATACTGGATTTACAAACCCCAATTGAAATTTCACTTTGTTGGAGAAAAAACATATTTAATTTTCAGATCCTTATTGGATCCCCAATTTTTTGGATGGTAAACAAGTTGGATTTCAGTAAGGCTGCTGAATCAACGAATTTGGGGATGAATCACTAATGGTGGCAACCCTGATTACCTTAATGAATACAAGCCATATGTTATATCCATGAAATTCGGAAATATCATACGGATTAACGCTTCTACAACCAATCACAACACATCTATCTCATTCTGATTAGCTTCAATCATGGTTGCAGCGGTAGCTACATTCTAGTAAGTAGCGAACCACAGCCTATAGTAACCAAAAGTAAAACAAAAAAAAACGGGTTTTGAAACAGCTGCCTAGTGAAAAAAAATTCATCTGACACTGACTCAGGAATGGTAGCTGTTATTTCGGTTCGTCTTAAAAGGAAAAGTTCATGGCGAAAAGAAATTTATAGTGACTTTGAAAAAAAAAGTCTGAAATCCCTCGAAAATGACGTCAGATCAAACTAAAAAATGTACCATTGGAATTAGCATGGTCAAAAATCTTATTCAAATAAATTGCAGTCTCACTCCTTGAACAACAAGGAAAATCACTTTTTTTGTTGGTAGCGCTGATTTGTCTCCCGTTTTTGTTTTTGTTTTTCAGCACACCTAGCGGGCTACCAGAACATAGTATAGAGAGATGTTTAATAGCTCATTCAAAAGCTATTTCACATATTACGCGCTTTTTATAAATTCCGCCATCTGAAAGTGTCATATGGCACTAAAATGGTCCTTTTAGTGCCATTTCCAAAGAGGCTGGGCTAGCGGGCTACCGAAACATGGTAGATAGATTTCTTTTAGTTCATATAAAAGATATTGCTCATATCTACGTTTTCCTTATCAAATCCAACATCTGCAAGTGCCAAATGGCACTGTTCGTGCCACTTCTCAAGTAATAAACCTGGGGCTAGTGTACAGCCAGAACTTCTTAGAGAGATCTTTAATGGCTCATTTGAAAACTAATGCTCACATCTACGTGCTTTTTATCAGTTCTACCATCCCTAAGTGCCATATAGCACTAGAAATAGCACTTTTGGTGCCATTTCTTAAGTGGAAAAGCTTAGAAGTATAAAACAGTACCATTGTAATAACTATGGTCGAAACCCATAGCTGGAGCTGTCCCCCACACCTACACCCCCTCCCAACCTCCTTAGTCAGTCTCATTATTCCTTTGAGAGAATTCACTCTGAACTTTTTAACACGGTCAGCCGACGTTGGGGCTCAAAAAATGATTTAAAAAAAAAATCAAATGTTCTTAAGAGGAAGAAATTCATAGAAGAACAAATAATTGAATCTCAAAATTCCAAATTACTATTCCTTGACGTACCCCCTCCCCTCCTCCTTTTCGCAAAAGTTGAGTTTCGCCAAATATAGTTTAATGCTCTCACTCTTTATAATAGAAGCTTTTATTAACTCAATGTTTTATAATAGCCAATTACAAATATATTTGGTAAATAAGGTCCAATAACCATGCTTTTGGTGATAACATAGCTCTCCATAGTCTTTGGGGAAAAGGCTATAAGTTACACAACTTGGTCTTACAACAACAAATAGATTGAATTCGATCATCAGCCGCCGTAGTTCGGTTGCTAGCGCGTTAGACTTTCAATTGGAATGGTAAGGGTTCAGTTCCTTAATAAGACATATTTATTTCAATCTTGGTTTTCTGCGTTATATATGATTATATTTTAGCCAATTCACTATTTCTGTTAATTTTTTTTGTGTATTCTGGAATGTTCCATACACTATTTATGGAATAAATTACGCCCTGGATCCCAGCCCCTTGCCATTTAGGGATTAAAGATGTGTTGGCATATGGTTCTGGAGCCACTCAAAGTTGTATCTTCAGAGAAGGATTACTTATTGTTATATTTATTTATTTATATTATTTTCTTTTTTCTATTTAATAGACAGAGTAAAACTATTTGTAATGTATGTAGAGAAATCACAGCTTTAAGAACCTATTAGTATTTTCTTTACTGTGATATTTTACGGGTTGTCAGGTTACTTTCCCACTTTTTCTTGTTTATTGCTATTCTACACCTGTATGTCTAATCTTTTTTGGTATTTATGAGGGAGGAGGGGGGAGACATTTAATGAAATAAGGTAGACATACTTACTTAATCTTGTTTAGAAAAATGGTTACTCTTTCCTAACTGTCGAGGTTGCCCACCTTCAAAAATCGTGTACACCATTTTGTGTAGCTTGGACTTCCCGCCACTATTTGAAAAACGATCAGAAATTAAATATTTTTTTTCAGCTGAAAGTGAGGAGCTACACTCAAACTTAAAACGAACAGAAATTATTCTATATATGAGGGTTCTGCTCCCCCCCCCTCTTGATAGAAATTAAACAGATCATTGCAATGCTGCTCCTGCGTTAAACTTAAATTAAAACGGGCAAAGATTAACTTAAAAAACAAAGTTTTTTGAGGCAAGTAAGGAGCGAAGTTGAAACAACAATTATTGTTTACATTCTATCTAACATCTGTCAATCAAGCTAATACAAATAAACCAAATAATCATATTTCACCATGTTTGTAGGATTATAGAAAACTAGCGCTTTACTGAAAACACAAAACAATATAGGATTTTTGGTAGAGTAAAAGTAAACCAATTAAGGCCACTTTTTAAAGTATACAAATAAAGAAATTTTTTGGTTAATACTAAAGTATATTTCTTACAATTTAAGATTGTTTATCGCTCACTATTGGTATTATAGCTGATGAGACCCAAATGTTACCAAATAAATCAATCCAATATTTCTGTATGTTGTTCAGTAACTTTGCAGTTTTTAAAAAACTGTTTATTTTTATACTAATGTTTACAGGATAATTTTAATTGTACACTGAAAGTTACTGATATCACAGCTGGTGTAAGACTATGAAAAGCTTTATATATCAGTTTGTTGTTGTCAGGCTACCTATCCACGTTTAACTAATAAAACAACATTCTTGTTTTTATACTTGGTTTCTGTGTTTTCAGTAAATTGCTAGTTTTCTACGATCCTACAAACATAGGGAAATATGATTATTTGGTTTATTTCTACTGGCTTTATTGATATATGTTAGATAAGACTTTGAAGCAATAGCGTTTGATCGTTTTAAGTTCCAACTTTGTTCTTTACTTCCCTCAAATTTTTCTTTTTAATTAATAGCTGCCATGAATGGTCGTCAATAACCAAATTCCAACATAATCGACCCTCCTATCACTCAGAGAGACATGTTTCTACTCATCATCCTGGTTTGAGGAAGCGTCTCGGTTTCCCAGTGAAACCTAAGCAAGCATACTACATGAATACTCCCGTTAAGAATGACCTTAAATTTACGTTAAGTTGTCTTAAGTTGTCTTGTGATTAATTAGAAATGGCCAAAAATCACTGTTTCTCTTTTATTAATACACTATAACTATTTCATAAGCAGGCCGAGATTAGAAAGCTTCCTCCAATATTTTTCGATTGTTCCAAAATATTAATTATAAGCTTAAAAATGTTTGTACATAAATTTTTGTATATGAGTTTTTTGGAGACAAGTAAATTCAACTCATTTCAAAGTAAAAATAAATTTAGCCCTTTTTTTCGGTAATAATTCCAATATTTGATTTAAATTTCCACTGAATATATTACTTTAAATGGCACTATAGTCAATTTTGATGTGATATTCAAGAAATTTCAATCTACTATTGAAATCTATTTTGATTAATAAAACATATTTGCGTTGAGAATTACATTTTTAAAACTGAAAAGCACATAAATCCTATAATTTCAGTAGTTTTTGGACTTCAAACACGCATTTTGGGCCATCTGTCAAGGGCCAAACGAAAATAAAGCTGTCTCCGAACTGGGTGGAAAAAGGTCGCAAGAAAGGTTTTAAAAGAAGTTAAAACTTTTCAGGAGGGTTTAGAGAGGAAGGTTGGAATAGACTGGGATGGAAAAGTCTTTGGTGCTGCGTTTATCTCAAACGGCTTGGTGCTACAGTAAGTTGTTAGTAGTAGTAGTAGTAGTATTGTTAGGAATTAAGAGACTGCCTAGGTAGATAAAGGACTCATAATTTCTACTAGCTCACCATTTAAGGTTAATATGCGCAAATTTGGACGAAGGGGCTCGAAATATTTGTATGGCCTGAGTTTCATTTGCAATTATGATCATCCAAAGTCTTCTGTTACTCACATAAGTTCATCTGTATCTGCTTGAAGAAGATGCTATAGGATACTAGCGCCCCCCAAGCCCCCCCCACGCGCGTAAGTCGTTACCCGCCATATTAGTTACGCGCCATTGTAGTTGTGTCCCTGTGTCCCACCTGTGAATATAGATAGATATATGTATGTTTTTAACTACGTAAAACTTGCGAATTTACAACATTCTTCGCTGTCCCGTTGTTTGTGCACATAAATAGATTGTCAGGTTCACAGACTCTTGAACATACAACATATAATTGTCCATGGGAAAAAAAAATCCGTATTCAGATCTATACCACATTTTTATAATGATTGCCCTTGAGCTTTGTTGATGGTGATTGCTAATCGAATGTTCCCTGCGTCCCCGTCGTCATTTATATATCCCCCCTGTTCCCTTCCGACGTCCCCGTTGTAGTTGTGTCCCTGTGTTCCGGTCGTCATTTATATTCCCTGTGTCCTGGTCGTCATTTGTGTCCCGGGGTCTCGGTCTGTAATTTCTCTTTGAGTGTCCCGGTCGTCACTTATATTCCCTGTGTCCCGGTCGTCATTTGTGTCCCGGTGTCCCGGTCTGTAATTTCTCTTTGAGTGTCCCGGTCGTCATTTATATTCCTTGTGTCCCGGTATCCCGGTCTGTAACGTCTTAAAGTCTTCAATGGCTCTGGCGGTGATTCCTCGGCATGCTTTCTTTTGGCATTATCTCTTTGAGCCGCAATCCTGTTTTCACGTTGTTCTCGTGATTCCTCGGCATGATTTTTTTTTGGTAATTTCTCTTTGAGCCTCAAGCCTGTTTTCATCGGCACGCTTTCTTTTCTTACTTTCTCTTTTAGCCGCAAGCCTTTTGGCATTAACTCTTTGAGTCGCTTCCTCGGCTGTTTCTACTGCCATTGTAGGATTTATGCTAAAATTTCTCTTTGAATTAACTCTCTGAGCAGCTTCCTCGGCTGTTTCTTCTGCCATTTTGATAGTCCTTTCAACGTCATTATTTTAATCATCGGTATCACTTTCAAGTTGTTTGGTTTGTTTTACCTTGGCTTGTCTTTCGTCACTATGAAATACATATCGCCGAACCTTTGTTTTTTTTTTTAACTAAAATCTGGTAGGCATTGATGACCTTATCCAAGTCAAAATCCCAAACCCAATCATCATCACTATCATTTTCCGTTTTGATATGTTTTGATTCTCGCTGTCCAGGTTGATTTTCATCTAACTGAGCGGTTTTGCGTTCTTTAGCCGCAAGCCACTTGGCATTAACTCTTTGAGCAGCTTCCTCGGCTGTTTCTCCTGCCATTGTAGGATTTATACTAGAATTTCTCTTTGAATTAACTCTTTGAGCAGCTTCCTTTGATGTTTCTTCTGTCATTTTAAGATCTATATTAAAATTTTCTCTTTGAAAGGCCTTCTTATATACTTATAATGACGTCATATACAGTCAACAAACATGCCGTCAGTCGACAAACAACTTCATGACGGCATAATACTCAATCGTTATAATGACGTCTGTCGACAGTCGACAAACATGACGTCAGTACACAAACAATTTCTTCTATATATATATATATATATATATATATATATATATATATATATATATATATATATATATATATATATATATATATATATATAGTTGGGGTGGCGCTTTGCGCCACCCCAACACCTAGTTGGTGGGGGCTTTTCGTGCCCCCCAAGCCCCCCCGCGCGTGTAAGTCGTTACGCGCCATACTAGTTACGCGCCATTGTAGTTGTGTCCCTATGTTCCACCTGTGAATATATATATATATATGTATATATATATATATATATATATATATATATATATATATATATATATATATATATATATATATATATGTTTTTAACTACGTAAAACTAGCGAATATACAACATTCTTTGCTGCCCCATTGTCTGTGCATATAAATAGATTGTCAGGTTTACCGACTCTTGAACATGCAACATATAATGGTCCATGGGAAAACAATCCGTATTCAGATCTATACCTCATGATTCTAATGATTGCCCTTGAGCTTTGTTGATGGTGATTGCTAATCGACCATTCCCTGTGTCGCCGTCGTCATTTATATATCCCCCTGTTCCTCCCAGCGTCCCCTTTGTAGTTGTGTCCCTGTGTCCCGGTCGTCATTTATATTCCCTGTGTCCCGGTCGTCAATTGTGTCTCGGTGTCCCAGTCTGTGATTTCTCTTTGAGCGTCCCGGGCGTCATTTATATACCTTGTGTCCCGGTCGTCATTTATATCCCCCTGTGCCCCCCGGCGTCCCCGTTGTAGTTGTGTCCCTGTGTCCTGGTCGTCATTTATATTCCCTGTGTCCCGGTCGTCATTTGTATCCCGGTGTCCCGGTCTGTATATACATTCGTTTTTTTAGTTTTGTTTTTCTCCTTTATTTTTCATTTTTTCCTTTTTTATTTTTTTTCTTTTTTAGTTTTTTTAGTTTTTTAGCTTTTTTAGTTTTTTTTATTAGTTTTTAGTTTTTTTTCTTTTTATTTTTTTTGTAGTTTTTACCTTTTTTTAGTTTTTTTAGTTTTTTTACTTATGTCCTGGTCGTCATTTATACTCCCTGTGTCCCGGTCGTCATTCGTGTCCCGGTGCTTTGTTGATGGTGATTGCTAATCGAACATTCCTTTTGTCCCGGCCGCTTTCTCTTTGAGTGTCGTCATTTATATTCCCTATGTGCCGGTGTCCCGGTCGTCATTTGTGTCCCGATGTCCCAGTCTGAAAACATGACGTCAGTCGACACACAAACATGACGTCACCCGACAGACAGACCCACACACACACAGACAACTTATTTATATATATATAGATATATATATATATATATATATATATATATATATATATATATACTAGCTGTTGGGGTGGCGCTTCGCGCCACCCCAACACCTAGTTGGTGGGGGCGCTTCGCGCCCCCCCAAGCCCCCCCGCGCGCGTAAGTCGTTACGCGCCATAATAGTTACGCGCCATTGTAGTTGTGTCCCTATGTCCCACCTGTGAATATAGATATATATATATATATATATATATATATATATATATATATATATATATATATATATATATATATATATATATATATATATATATATATATATATATATATATGGTTTTAACTACGTAAAACTTGCGAATATACAACATTCTTTGCTGTCCCATTGTCTTTGCATATAAATAGATTGTCAGGTTTACCGACTCTTGAACATGCAACATATAATGGTCCATGGGAAAACAATCTGTATTCAGATCTATACCTCATGATTCTAATGATTGCCCTTGAGCTTTGTTGATGGTGATTGCTAATCGACCATTCCCTGTCCCGGTCGTCATTTATATCCCCCTGTTTCCCCCGGTGTCCCCGTTGTAGTTGTGTCCCTGTGTCCCGGTCGTCATTTATATTCCCTGTGTCCCGGTCGTCATTTGTATCCCGGTGTCCCGGTCTGTATATACATTCGTTTTTTAGTTTTGATTTTCTCCTTTATTTTTTTCCTTTTTTTTTCTTTTTTAGTTTATTTAGATTTTTAGATTTTTTAGTTTTTTTATTAGTTTTTAGTTTTTTTTTCTTTTTAGTTTTTTTGTAGTTTTTACCTTCTTTTTAGTTTTGTTAGTTTTTTTTTTTTACTTATGTCCTGGTCGTCATTTATACTCCCTGTGTCCCGGTGCTTTGTTGATTGCTAATCGAACATTCCTTTTGTCTCGTCATTTATTTTTTTCTTTTTTAGTTCTTTTAGTTTTTACCTTTTTTAGTTTTTTTTAGTTTTTTAGATGAAAATTTTTTTTAGTTTTTTCCTTTTTTTCTTTTTAGTTTTTTATTGGTTTTTACCTTTATTTTAGCTTATTTTTCAGTTTTTTCCTTTTTTTTATTTTTTTTTTATTTTTTATTTTTATTAGTTTTTAGTTTTTTTTGTAGTTTTTGCCTTTTTTTAGTTTTTTCAGTTTTTTTTTTAGTTTTTTATTTTAGCTTATTTTTCAGTTTTTTCCTTTTTTTAGTTTTTTTTAGTTTTTAGTTTTTTTAGTTTTTTACCTTTTTTAGTTTTTTTTAGTTTTTTTAGTTTTTTAGCTTTTTTATTTTTTTATTAGTTTTTAGTTTTTTTTGTAGTTTTTGCCTTTTTTTAGTTTTTTTTAGTTTTTTAGCTTTTTTATTAGTTTTTAGTTTTTTTTGTAGTTTTTGCCTTTTTTTAGTTTTTTTCTTTTTAGTTTTTTTGTAGTTTTTACCTTCTTTTTAGTTTTGTTAGTTTTTTTTTACTTATGTCCTGGTCGTCATTTATACTCCCTGTGTCCCGGTGCTTGTTGATTGCTAATCGAACATTCCTTTTGTCCTGGTCGCTTTCTCTTTGAGTGTCGTCATTTATTTTTTTCTTTTTAGTTCTTTTAGTTTTTACCTTTTTTAGTTTTTTTTAGTTTTTTAGATGAAAATTTTTTTTAGTTTTTTCCTTTTTTTCTTTTTAGTTTTTTATTGGTTTTTACCTTTATTTTAGCTTATTTTTCAGTTTTTTCCTTTTTTTTTAGTTTTTTTTTATTTTTTATTTTTTTTTAGTTTTTTACCTTTTTTTAGTTTTTTTAGTTCTTTTAGTTTTTTAGCTTTTTTACTTTTTTTTATTAGTTTTTAGTTTTTTTGTAGTTTTTGCCTTTTTTTAGTTTTTTTCAGTTTTTTTTTTAGTTTTTTATTGGTTTTTACCTTTATTTTAGCTTATTTTTCAGTTTTTTTTTCCTTTTTTTTAGTTTTTTTAGTTTTTAGTTTTTTTAGTTTTTTACCTTTTTTTAGTTTTTTTTAGTTTTTTAGCGTTTTTATTTTTTTTATTAGTTTTTAGTTTTTTTTGTAGTTTTTGCCTTTTTTTAGTTTTTTCAGTTTTGACGTCACCTGATCCAGTTTTTTCAGGTGACGTCACCTGATCCACAGATCCACAGATCCACACACAGACAACTTATTTTTATATATATAGATATATATATATATATATATATACATATATATATATATATATATATATATATATATACATATATATATATCTATATATATATATATATATATATATATATATATATATATATATATATATATATATATATATATATATATATATATATATATATAAATAAGTTGTCTGTCCGTTACGCCAGATTATATTTTCTATATATATAAAAGAAAACAAACTAGAATGTAAAAACTGGAAATTGCATAAATATTTCGAAATATTTTGACAATAGATTAAAGTAATTCGAAAAAAGAAAAATGGTAAAAAACTAAAAAAAAACTAAAAAGAAAAAACTAAAAAAAAAATTAAAAATTGAATAAATAAAAAAAAGAAAAAACCCAAAAAGAAAAAACATAAAAAAATAAAAAAGATAAAAAACTAAAAAAAAACTAAAAAAGCTAAAAAACTAAAAAAAAGAAAAAACTAAACAAACTGGGAATTGCACAAATATTTCAATATATTTTGACAATATATATAAAAATAAGTTGTCTGTCCATTACGCCAGATTATATCTTCTATATATATAAAAGAAAACAAACTAGAATGTAAAAACTGGAAATTGCATAAATATTTCGAAATATTTTGACAATAGGTTAAAGTAATTCGAAAAAACAAAAATGGTAAAAAACTAAAAACAAAACTAAAAAGAAAAAACTAAAAAAAAAATAAATAAAAAATTAAAAAAAGAAAAAAACTTAAAAAGGAAAAATGTAAAAAAAATAAAAAGGTAAAAACTAAAAAGAAAAAAAAAACTAAAAAAAACCTAAACAGCTAAAAAAAAAGAAAAAACTAAAAAAACTGGGAATTCCACAAATGTTTCAATATATTTTGACAAAAGATTAAGGTAATTCGAAAACCTTAAACAGATACCCAAAATTTTGAGGTTTATTATCAATAAAAAGAAGAAACTTAAAAAAGAAAAACTAAAAAAGAAAAAAATAAGAAAAGAAAAAACTAAAAAAGAAAAAAAACTGAAATGAAACTGTATCTATATATCTATATAAATGACGACCAGGACACTCTAAGAGAAATTACAGACTGGGATACCGGGACACAAATGACGACCGGGACACAGGGAATATAAATGACGACCTGGACACAGGGATACAACTCCAACGGGGACGCCGGGGCACAGGGGGATATATAGATGACGACGGGGACACAGGGAATGTTCGATTAGCAATCACCATCAACAAAGCTCAAGGGCAATCGTTAGAAAAATGCGGTATAGATATGAATACGAATTGTTTTCCCATGGACAATTATTATGTTGCATGTTCAAGAGTTGGTAAACCTGACAATCTATTTATATGGACAGACAATAGGACAGCGAAGAATGTTGTTTATTGACAAGTTTTACGTAGTTAAATATATATCTATATATATAAAAATAAGTTGTCTGTGTGTGGATCTGTGGATCAGGTGACGTCATGTTTGTCCGCATATGACGTCTGAATTATTTCACACTAACACAAAAGAAGAAAAAAACTAAAAAAGGTAAAAACTACAAAAAAAACTAAAAAGAAAAAAAAACTAAAAAAGCTGAAAAACTAAAAAAAACTAAAAAAAGGTAAAAATCTAATAACTAAAAAAAAACTGAAAAAAATAAAAAAAGGCAAAAACTACAAAAAAAAATAAAAACTAATAAAAAAATAAAAAAGCTAAAAAACTAAAAAAACTAAAAAAAAACTAAAAAAAAGGTAAAAAAACTAAAAAAAACTAAAAACTAAAAAAGAAAAAAACTAAAAAAAAAGGAAAAAACTGAAAAATAAAAGAGAAAAAGAAAACTAAAAAAATATGAATAAATATATATAAAAATAAGTTGTTTGTGGGTTATGTCTGTCTGTCTGTCTGTCGAGTGACGTCGTGTTTGTCCGCATATGACGTCTGAATTATTTCACACTAATACAAAAGAAGAAAAAAAACTAAAAAAGGTAAAAACTACAAAAAAAACTAAAAAGAAAAAAAACTAAAAAAGCTAAAAAACTAAAAAAAACTAAAAAAAGGTAAAAAACTAAAAACTAAAAAAAACTGAAAAAACTAAAAAAAGGCAAAAACTAAAAAAAAAACTAAAAACTAATAAAAAAACTAAAAAATCTAAAAAACTAAAAAACTAAAAAACTAAAAAAAGGTAAAAAACAAAAAAAAAACTAAAAACTAAAAAAGAAAAAACTAAAAAAAAGGAAAAAACTGAAAAATAAGAGAAAAAGAAAACTAAAAAAATATTAATAAATATAAAAAATATAAATATAAATATAATATAAATTAGCAATCAACAAAGCACCGAGACACAAATGACGACCGGGACACAGGGAGTATAAATGACGACCAGGACATAAGTAAAAAAAAAAAACTAAAAAACTAAAAAAATGGTAAAAAACTACAAAAAAAACTAAAAACTAATAAAAAAACTAAAAAATCTAAAAATCTAAATAAACTAAAAAAGAAAAAAAAGAAAAAAGGAAAAAAATAAAGGAGAAAAACAAAACTAAAAAACGAATGTATATACAGACCGGGACACCGGGATACAAATGACGACCGGGACACAGGGAATATAAATGACGACCGGGACACAGGGACACAACTACAATGGGGACGCCGGGGGGCACAGGGGGATATAAATGACGACCGGGACACAAGGAATATAAATGACGCCTGGGACACTCAAAGAGAAATCACAGACTGGAACACCGGGACACAAATGACGACCGGGACACAGGGAATATAAATGACGACCGGGACACAGGGACATAACTACAAAGGGGACGCCGGGGTGCACAGGGGGATATATAAATGACGATGGCGACTCAGGGAATGGTCGATTAGCAATCACCATCAACAAAGCTCAAGGGCAATCATTAGAATCATGAGGTATAGATCTGAATACGGATTGTTTTCCCATGGACCATTATATGTTGCATGTTCAAGAGTCGGTAAACCTGAAAATCTATTTATATGCACAGACAATGGGACAGCAAAGAATGTTGTATATTCGCAAGTTTTACGTAGTTAAAAACATATATATATATATATATATATATATATATATATATATATATATATATATATATATATATATATATATATATATATATATATATATATATCTATCTATCTATATTCACAGGTGGGACATAGGGACACAACTACAATGGCGCGTAACTAATATGGCGCGTAACGACTTACGCGCGCGGGGGGGGCTTGGGGGGGGGCGCGAAGCGCCCCCACCAACTAGGTGTTGGGGTGGCGCGAAGCGCCACCCCAACAGCTAGTATATATATATATATATATATATATATATATATATATATACACATATATATATATACATATATATACATATATATATATATATATATATATATATATATATATATATATATATATATATATATATATATATATATATATATATATATATATATATATATATATATATATATATCTATATATATAAAAATAAGTTGTCTGTGTGTGGATCTGTGGATCTGTGGATCAGGTGACGTCATGTTTGTTCGCATATGACGTCTGAATTATTTCACACTAATACAAAAGAAGAAAAAAACTAAAAAAGGTAAAAACTACAAAAAAAACTAAAAAGAAAAAAAAACTAAAAAAGCTAAAAACTAAAAAAAAAAACTAAAAAAAGGTAAAAATCTAATAACTAAAAAAAACTAAAAAAAATAAAAAAAGGCAAAAACTACAAAAAAAATAAAAACTAATAAAAAAACTAAAAAGCTAAAAAAACTAAAAAAACTAAAAAAAAACTAAAAAAAGGTAAAAAACTAAAAAAAACTAAAAACTAAAAAAGAAAAAAACTAAAAAAAAGGAAAAAACTGAAAAATAAAAGAGAAAAAGAAAACTAAAAAAATATGAATAAATATATATAAAAATAAGTTGTTTGTGGGTTATGTCTGTCTGTCTGTCTGTCGAGTGACGTCGTGTTTGTCCGCATATGACGTCTGAATTATTTCACACTAATACAAAAGAAGAAAAAAAACTAAAAAAGGTAAAAACTACAAAAAAAAACTAAAAAGAAAAAAAACTAAAAAAGCTAAAAAACTAAAAAAAACTAAAAAAAGGTAAAAAACTAAAAACTAAAAAAAACTGAAAAAACTAAAAAAAGGCAAAAACTAAAAAAAAACTAAAAACTAATAAAAAAACTAAAAAAGCTAAAAAACTAAAAAAACTAAAAAAAACTAAAAAAAGGTAAAAAACTAAAAACTGAAAAAAACTAAAAAAAGGCAAAAACTAAAAAAAAAACTAAAAACTAATAAAAAAACTAAAAAAGCTAAAAAACTAAAAAAACTAAAAAAACTAAAAAAAGGTAAAAAACAAAAAAAAACTAAAAACTAAAAAAGAAAAAACTAAAAAAAAGGAAAAAACTGAAAAATAAGAGAAAAAGAAAACTAAAAAAATATTAATAAATATAAAAAATATAAATATAAATATAATATAAATTAGCAATCAACAAAGCACCGAGACACAAATGACGACCGGGACACAGGGAGTATAAATGACGACCAGGACATAAGTAAAAAGGCAAAAACTAAAAAAAAACTAAAAACTAATAAAAAAAACTAAAAAAGCTAAAAAACTAAAAAAACTAAAAAAAAACTAAAAAAAGGTAAAAAACAAAAAAAAACTAAAAACTAAAAAAGAAAAAACCAAAAAAAAGGAAAAAACTGAAAAATAAGAGAAAAAGAAAACTAAAAAAATATTAATAAATATAAAAAATATAAATATAAATATAATATAAATTAGCAATCAACAAAGCACCGAGACACAAATGACGACCGGGACACAGGGAGTATAAATGACGACCAGGACATAAGCAAAAAAAAAACTAAAAAAACTAAAAAAATGGTAAAAACTACAAAAAAACTAAAAACTAATAAAAAAACTAAAAAATCTAAAAATCTAAATAAACTAAAAAAGAAAAAAAAGAAAAAAGGAAAAAATAAAGGAGAAAAACAAAACTAAAAAACGAATGTATATACAGACCGGGACACCGGGATACAAATGACGACCGGGACACAGGGAATATAAATGACGACCGGGACACAGGGACACAACTACAATGGGGACGCCGGGGGGCACAGGGGGATATAAATGACGACCGGGACACCGGGACACAAGGAATATAAATGACGCCCGGGACACTCAAAGAGAAATCACAGACTGGAACACCGGGACACAAATGACGACCGGGACACAGGGAATATAAATGACGACCGGGACACAGGGACATAACTACAAAGGGGACGCCGGGGTGCACAGGGGGATATATAAATGACGATGGCGACTCAGGGAATGGTCGATTAGCAATCACCATCAACAAAGCTCAAGGGCAATCATTAGAATCATGAGGTATAGATCTGAATACGGATTGTTTTCCCATGGACCATTATATGTTGCATGTTCAAGAGTCGGTAAACCTGACAATCTATTTATATGCACAGACAATGGGACAGCAAAGAATGTTGTATATTCGCAAGTTTTACGTAGTTAAAAACATATATATATATATATATATATATATATATATATATATATATATATATATATATATATATATATATATATATATATATATCTATCTATATTCACAGGTGGGACATAGGGACACAACTACAATGGCGCGTAACTAATATGGCGCGTAACGACTTACGCGCGCGGGGGGGCTTGGGGGGGGGGGCGCGAAGCGCCCCCACCAACTAGGTGTTGGGGTGGCGCGAAGCGCCACCCCAACAGCTAGTCTATATATATATATATATATATATATATATATATATATATATATATATATATTGTTGTTGTCTGTATACTGACGTCATGTTTGTCGACTGACGTCATGTTTGTCGACTGACGTCATTATAAGGATTGAGGATTATGCCTTCGTGAAGTTGTTTGTCGACTGACGTCATGTTTGTTGATTGACGTCATGTTTGTCGACTGACAAAATTACAGACCGGGACACGGGGGCACAAATGACGACCGGGACACCAGGAATATAATGACGACCGGGACACTCAAAGAGAAATTACAGACTGGGACACCAGCACTCAAATAACCACCGGGACACAGGGAATATAAATGACGACCGGGACACAGGGACACAACTACAACGGGGACGCCGGGGGGCACAGGGGGGATACATAAATGACGACCGGGATGTTCAAGAGTCGGTAAACCTGACAATGCCGGGACACAAATGACGACCAGGACACAGGGATATAAATGACGACCGGGACACTCAAAGAGAAATTACAGACCGGGACAACGGGACACAAATGACGACCGGGACACCGGGACAAAGGGAATATAAATGACGACCGGGACACTCAAAGAGAAATTACAGACTGGGACACCGGACACAAATAACGACCGGGACAGAGGGACACAACTACAACGGGGACGCCGGGGGGCACAGGGGGGACATATAAATGACGACAGGGACACAGGGACACAGGGAATATAAATGACGACCGGGACACTCAAAGAGAAATTACAGACTGGGACACCGGGACACAAATTACGACCGGGACAGAGGGACACAACTACAACGGGGACTTCGGGGGGCACAGGGGGAGATATATAAATGACGACAGGGACACAGGGAATGTTTGATTAGCAATCACCATCAACAAAGCTCAAGGGCAATCATTAGAATAATGAGGTATAGATCTGAACATGGATTGTTTTTCCCA